>NC_083335.1:20700956-21000956 GCF_963455315.2 Globicephala melas | reverse complement strand
TCAGATTACACAATGCCCTCTTGGATCAAGTTTGGTTTTAAGAGAAGAGAAAAAATGAATCCATAATAATTCTAGTTCAGCTTCTCTCAAAAGATGAAGCATCAGCTTCACCTGGGAATTTGTTAGAAATATAGAACCTTGAGCCCACCTAACCTACTACATCAGAAACTCTGGGAGTGGGGTTCTATATTCTGTGTTTTAACAAGCTTTCTAGAAGATTCTGAATGCGAGCTAATATGGAAAAACCACCAATCTAGATAAATGATCCTCCCAAAAGAAGATTTTTTTCTCCAAAATACTGACAAGTGATAATAGTCTACAATTTCCAATCAATTTCCGATCCACTGACTTCATCATATTAAAAGAAAAAGAGTATTGGGTAACGAAAAGAGCACTGGCATGGGAACTGGACCAATCTGAGTTTCAATGCTACCTCTGCTACTTTCTAGCTCTGTGACATTGGGCAACACTTGTAACATCTCTAAGCCTCAGTTTCCTCATTTGTAAAGTGAAGTTATTGTAAAAATTGATTTTAAAGTTTCCTACAAGCCCTATAATTTTGTGCGTTTCATTGTAGACAAATCTTCAGTATATATTTATTGAGCATCTATCACAATTTCAACAAATCTGAAGGATATGAAAGAAAAAGACAGCCCTTACTCTCAAGAAACTCAAACTCCAGCTAGAAAAACATGTAACTTATACATCAAAGGAATATATTAGATAGAGACAGAAAAATATGCACCTAATCATGGCAAGGTCAACTCAGAATGAAGGAAACCTGCTCTTTCTATGGGGATGATTTGAGGGATGTCCAGGGGATAGATAAGTCTAAGGATAACCTTCCCACTAGGTATGTCACCGTTTCCAGATAAATCTCTCCAGTCTTATTTAGGTAGTAGGATTAGGCAGGAATTTAACAGTTTTGAGCATGTTCTACATTCCAGGTATTGTACTTGAGGCTTTACATACATGATTTTATCTAAAAAGCTCTTGACTATCAAAGAGCCAGATACTAATATCTTCATTTCACAAATGAGAAAGCTGAAGCTCAGGGTTTAAATAACTTACCTAAAATGTACACATCCCAGAGACGGATCTGGGATTCATTATTTTTATTTTGTACTTATGATGTTTTCACAAAAAATTATGATGTTTTCAAAAAAAGAATCCATTGTGGGAACTTAAATTAATGGGATTAGGCATTCATGCTCTGAGATATTTCAAACCTTCTGTGAAACAGATAACCATCAAATATCACCCACTTAGATCAAAAGATCCCGGAAAGGGGATGTACAAGGTTAGAACAATTTAAGATGCTTTGGGGATTATAAAGTAGTTCTCATAGGAATTAAAACTTTTACATCTAAAAGGAATGTAAAGCTTTTTGCTTCCCAAAGATTCAAGACTTTCAGTTATTTGGTTGCCTGAACAGTCTGACCAGCAACTATTCTTCAACTAAGTTAAGTACTAATGAAGTAAGCTCTGGGAAACCTGAAAAACAGGTTGGCTTTTACTCAAATAAGCTCTTTGGACTGAAAACCATGAATCGTTTGTGGTTTATTCATTTTTGTTTTCGTTTTTGTTTTTTTTTAGTAAAAGGAAAGGGAATCTTATTAAATCAGTACGTAATCACTTATAATTCAGGAATTTCCTGCTACGTGGGTCATTTTGGGCCTTCCATAATTATTTAAAAACATTTATCTTTAACCTACCCTGGTACATGTAGGTACTTTCTCAAATCCCTGTTCTGCTTTAGGAATAGATAATTGTCATTGCATCAGTGCATGTCTTCTACTTAACTTGGCTAGAGACATCTGTTCTTGGGGCATGAAATTCCTTTCAGCACAACTATTTCCCTGCAGTTTAGAAGACATTCAGTTCTGTTCTAGTTGAAGCCTGAAGCAGGGGTTCTCATCCTAACTGCATATTGAAGTAATCTAGGTAATTTTTAAAATATACTGATTCCCAGATTCGATTTAGAGATTCTGATTCAATTGGTCTGCAGTGTGTCCTAGGCACTGGTACTTTTAAAAAGCTGCCCAGGTGATTCAAATATATATGGTCATAGTTGAGAATTATTGTCTGAGATTATGTTGTCATATAAGAAGGCAACTCAGCTCACAAATTCTACAAACTCTACAAATTTAATTGGGAAGATGCTGGGGACAGAAATTTACCTACAAACCTTCAGGTAACTTTAACCTCTCTTTGTGAAAGAATATTGTTTATAACAGCAAAGTGTTGGGATCAGCTGAAAGGCCCAACAAAAAGTGAGCAATTAAATAATTAAATATACATACAAATGAATAACAGAAAGGTAATAAAGCGTTAAGATAAAACAAGAGTTACTTTACCTCATAATAAAGTCACTACATATTCTTTTGAAAATCATTTGGAGGATACATATAAAAACGCATAGAAGAAAATGAAAGTCACACGTAATCCCACCTAGCAACAGTTTGTGTTAATCTGGTGACTATCCATCCTAATTTCCTCATTTCTTCCATTCTTGATGATGATGGTAATGATGATGATGATACCTAAATATTATTATATAACATTAAATATATGTATATTCTTTCTAGTATATATGCTTTTCTAGCCATTTAAAATAAGCTAAATTATTATTTTATAACAACATTTGATCCTCATTATTAAAAAAAGCTAAAATTTTTCTAATTCTACATGCTAGCAGTGTTCTTCAATTACTTCCATAAGGGGTACTGCTAGTCACTTATTAGTTTGCTCTGGTATCCATTTCTCACCCTCCCCCTGACCAGTTCTGTACGGTACATGGCACAGGGTGGGGAGGTGGGGGTATGAGGAGGAGGCTAATCCCGGAAAACTGCGTTTTCAAGGCTCCCTTGCCAACTAGCTTCCAGTTGGGTTAGCTAATGGGTGATACTAGAGGAACGTGGAACGTAGAAAGAGGGGAGAAGTCAGGGCATTTCTTGCTCTCTCTCCCTGCTTCAGGTGGTCTCTCTGGCAGTGGTTCATCTCGATTTTTCCAGCTCCACCTGCACTATCTCTACCTTTATGACTGCAGTTCCCATCAGTAGCCTGAGCTGTACCAACACCACCTCTGCTCTGTGTCCCTCCAGCCCTAGAGCTGGTAGCAGCTTCTTGCTGTTGCAAATCCTTAGATTTTCTCACTTTCCCATTTGTCTTTTCAGCTTTTCAGCTATCCAATACCTTTGTAACGAATCCCCTGGCTCTGTTTTCTTCAATGTACCCTGACTGATACACTGATATTACCAGAAGAGTATTCCTTGGGCCAAAGGAGATGCATGTTTTAAATAAAGTTTATATTATGCAATGAGAATTTGTTCTGCAGCCAGCATGTAAAGATGCATGACAGAACATGTTTTCCTGGACCCTCTGTTTCTGGGATTTATTATTTTCTGTAATCTCTGTCAGCTTCAAAGTGTTTCTTCAGTTTGCATTTCTTCTCTTGGGTTAATATTTTCCTGAATTGTAAGACTGAATACACCATGAGGGCAGGTACCCTGCCCTTTTTGTTCCCAACTGCACGCTCAGCACTTGTCTCTGTGCCTGACAAAGGATAAACATTCATTATTATTAACTGAATAAAGGAGGAAATGTAAATGAATTTTCTATTGTTTCATAAGCCATTAGAACAAGCCTACTCTATAACATCTTTTATTGTGTAGGAAGGAAAATTCCCCTCTCATTACTGTTGATTTTTTTGTTCCCTCAGTATTTTCTGGAATATTCCCATTTCTTAGTAGTAAACTTTGGAAACATTTTTGTTAAGTTCTTCCCTCCCCCACCTCCCAATTTCTTTTCCCCGTTGGGACTTGGATTATGATAGTATTAAATATCTAAATTAAATTGGTAGAGAACTGACATCTTTAAAATAATTGATTATTAAATCCCTCTTGTTTCACCCTCGTTTGTGCTACCTCCCACCCCATGCTCTACCCATTTCTACACTGCTTTCTGCCAGGAGACTTATGAATCGGGCAGCCTTACCCTCTGGCTTCTGATTGGGTTTAGCCAAGGGGAAGAACTGACAAAAAGTGTAGGATGGCAAGGTATTTTCCCTTCCAGCTCCCACTTGATTCAGTGTCAAGTCTTTAGTGGTTGGGTATAGCCAGGAAAGTAGAAGTTCCAACTTAACAATTTTCCACATACAGGTCATTATGTGCCCTGCATATTTTTCTACAATTTGGGTTGCAGCTGTTTTCAGTGGTCAATTTTTAAATAATAGATATTTCTATTTAAAAACCATCCCAAATCTAATTATTAAAACCTACTTTTAAAAATGTTGGTGAGTTTTTCCTTGGGATGGTATTTTATATTATATATGTTTATATAGCTTGTAATTCTCTTTTATTCTGGCTTTGCATCACATTGTGAGCACTTCTCAATGTCACTACATCTATTCAGGACTATATATCAATATAACCAGTTAGAAAATAAAAAGAAAATATTCCATTAATTAAAACATCATTATAAAATACACAAAATTTAATCTAATGCAATCTTTTATGTAAAAAACATAGAACTTTGCTATGGGATATAAAAGAAGCTTAAATAAATGGACCAGAACACCATTAGTCAGGGTATCAGTAAGAAACATAAAGGCAGACTCAGCTGTGATTCAAAGATAATTTACTTAAGGACTATTCAGAGTTGAGCGCAGGGTTAAGGGAAGCAACAACGAATGTGGAAGTAACTCAAGGACTAGCAAAAGTGAGAAGCCCTTCCCACCCATAGACATGAAAGGAAAAGGGAAAAGAACTGCTTTGTCAGAGCCTGGTAAGCGATGGAGCAGAGGAAGAGAGGATGTGGTCACGGAAGAGGAGAGATCCAGCCACTTCCAGAAACGTGAGATGAATAGGGTTGGTAAAATTATCCAGGATGGCGGCTGACATTTTGGAGTCTGAGATCCCAACCCACAGCGGGGTATTGCTCACGTTGCCCACGGTCAGAATTGTGACTCAAACTATTCACTATGGTATGGCTATTTGGGGAATGCAATGACATGTTTCATTAATCAACGCCACGGAAGAGTCAGTAATAGTGTAGCTAAAGTGTTAGGCAGTTTAAAACAATTACTTTCCATGTCAATACATGTGTAATTTGTCAAAAATTAAGGATTCTAAATTTTTATAATCTTGGGTTTTCAATCACAATTTATGATACTGATTCTTTTGTATATGAATTCACAGAAATAGTATGGGGTGGAAAAATAATGCAGGACTTCGTATACGTCCTTTTACAATGGGTATGATAATATCCACCATTCATTCCTCAGAGAGGTACAGTGAGAGGACAATAAGGTGACAAGTGTGCCACTGCTTTCTAAAGTGCTCAGCAAATGCATTTTCTAAAGTGCTGTTCAAAGGTTAGCTGTGATGATCACAAATGAATATTCGAAACACAAGCCATTTGTGTTTTGTCAATTGCTTATGGTACGAATGCATTCCAGGAGATGATGTTTGGATGTCTGCACTTGAATCCCAAATTCTTTTGATGATATAAAGAAATGATGTACATGCCCGTATTATTAATAGAAGTGCATATTGTACTTCTATTTTGTAACAAGTTGCTAATTATTTTTCTAACCATTGATAAATCTATATGTAGAAAATACAGTTATATATCCTCACATGTGATGACTGTGTTATTAACTTGTTTAAAAATATCTAAATAGTAAGATGAATAACAAGGGTACTGTCTTCTTGTTCGCATTAGCAAAATAAAGGCAGCACTCAAGCACAATGGGCATAGATACTGCACAGGCCCTGGATCTAGGTAAACACAGACATAAACTACATCTGAAATTGCCTAAATCAGCCACCATTCAATGTAATGGCAACTGGCAAGGGGAACTGATGACAATGTTGTTTCCTTCTTAATGCCTATGTTTTCTAGACTTACATAAAGTTAAAAAAAATCACAGGAGACAGGCTCACTTTAGCTACCTATTTTCCCCCATTTCCCATTTAGGATTTCCACTTTAGATTACACATGGCTTGACAAATTGCACTACTTGTGCTCCTCTCAAATGGACAATCAATAGTTGTCAACGATTCACCAAGCCTAAGCTCGTACCATCTATTTTGGTGAGGCTCAGATCAAAGTGGCCAGTCTGAGAGCCTTCATTTCAACCTCAAAACTACTTGCCATGCTTAAGCTTTTCAAAATGCACAGCATCTATCACGTGACATGTTGACTGAGGTGGGTAATAAAAGCATTTCAGAGAATAGGGAAGCTTCTCTCTGTTTCGAACACAGTCATGAGTTCAGGAAAAGCTTCGAAGTCTCACCATGTCAGTTTTATGACTTACCATTTGAGGTTTTTCCAGTCTAACACAGTCAAGCATATGTCTGCATACGGTGCACATCTAAGTCTGGCCAAAAGTGTCTTTTGATTTGTCATAGCATTGCAATCATTCTTTTGTGCAGCTCACAAACTCTTCTCAAGTAGAAACTTAGCATCTTTTAATTGAGTTGGCAGTGGAAACACTCAACTTTCTTTTGTCAGCTAAATCACTCTGTTTAGCTAGAACCTTTATTGCCACTTCAGAATATCTGGTCCATTTAAAGGATAGCTGTATCTCCCCTCATTTGAATGGCAGAGGAAGGTTAATTGTAACAGGCCCCATAGGCAAAAATATGTTCTTTGCTGGATTTGACATAGCTTCATATTCTAAAGATGCCCTCAATAATTGATGGAAAATTATCTGGATTAGGACCCATTCTCACAGCTTATATATGCACGCGACTGTAAGTGGAATTACATATAACACCAAGATAAGTGGTCAAAATTAAGCAAATTCATGATTGGTTATTAAACGAGTTGGGTTTTGAGTAAGTAGAGGCTATGTGGAGTTGGAATATTCATTGGGAACATATACTGCCAAGGAAGGCCAGAAGTACCTATCAGACCATCTAATGAAAAGTAGTAGAGTGATGGGGAAGACAGTAATATGCAGTGGTAAGAAGAATGGAAACAGTGACTCTCTTTTTGTCTCCCATGTGAGACTGAGATGTGAACAGCACTTATGATATGCCAGAGTACCAAGCAACAAGTTGAAGATAGACCCTGAGAGCAGACCCAGAGACATCCTGGAAGGATGGGGAGTAAATCTGACAACTGAGGAACCTGAAGAAATGACCCAAGACACTGACTTGTATAGCTGCCATTTTGACTGCCATTGACTGGAATATTGGGGTCCTGGGGCAGATATGTCAAATTCCATCTGAATATTAAGGTTTTTTTCACGTTATTTACTGTCAAATAAACATCTATTTTGATAAGCTTGTGCAAAGCATGTCAGCAAAAATCTGGCAACAATTCCTGTGTCACATTTTGGGTATTTCAGTAGTTATGACAGAGGAAGGAATAAATGATGGCAAAGACAGTACTCCATGAAAACCCATTGTAGATGTACTTGGGAAAGAGTACAATAAGTTCGGTGTTATATACATACATGTTGACAACTCATAACTAAGTCATAGCAAAGATATCTGCAAGACAATAAATGTACCCAGTACAAACACTGTTCTACCTGTCCTATGTTCAAGGACTAATAACCTCATATAAAAATGCTTCTTAATTCTGAAGCAACTCAAAGCTTTTAAAGTACCTCCTGGTATCATCTCATCCAGTCTTCTCAAAAACCCCTGATTTGTGCTCTGGATACATCATGATTCCCATTTTACAGATAAAGAAACTGAGACTCAAATAATTAAAATAAATTACTTAAGGTCACCCAAATGGTTAATGAAGAAATGAGGTACTGAAACCACTAGTTCCAGTGATCAGCCCCTTCAATAGCAGGGAGCACAGCATTGCAAGCCAACACTCCAATGCCACGAGGGCCTCATTAAATGCCACCATGGGTACCAGCACACCGACTTAAACATACTTTAAGTCTTACCTTTTGTCCACCTGTTTCCATACTCACAGCATATCAGCTTTATTGTTTTCTCCTAAATTGATTTGGTTCAGTACCACATCTATGTATCTCAAAAGGATGACCTGGATTTTAACTAGTTACCCTGGTTCTGACGGTGGTCTTGATATTTGCTTGTCAGCCATACATAAAACTGTCATGGGTAAGAGGCAACTGTTTCTGTTCCTACAAAACACCTCCCATTAACTGACAGAGGAGGATGATTGGACAGACAGCTTCAGGTTTATTATAAACTATTCAACATTCTATTCTTTTTCTTTGGGTTTTATTGATTTGATGGAAACATCTTTTGGAAAAAAATGAGGAGTGTTATTTTTGGTTGTACACTCACAAATTGAAGCAAACTGCGATAGGATCTCTTTGGAATACGGTTTCTTACGTGTAGCATACAATCCTTACTGCCAAAAAACCTGACACAAGCTCTTTAAATTGTGTGTGTGTGGCCAGCCAACAAAATTCCTCTCATATTGAAAATACTAATCTTGGTTATGTGTTTTCACTGATTACTTTGTGATTCCCTTCATACATCTGAAATATAAACCTCTTGACTTTAACTGCAAGGTTTTTCCTTCGTTTCACTCTTTGGAGCCTAGAAGATAGGATTCTGAACAAAGTTGCTTAACAACAAAATAAACTTGGGAGGCAATAAGCTTACTTCTATATAGCTATGTTTTTTGGGTGGTGTATAAGAAATATTGGAAGTATAAACATGATTGCATCATCTACTAAGTATAATAAGGAAGTTATTTTTCAAATTAATGGGTGAAGTGGAAAGTAACTCATCAAAAACCTCTTGAAGACGTTCTATGAGCAAAGGACTAAGCAGACACTGAGGGAGTAACAGGGGAATGACACTGAGGGTGGCTTACTTCAGTCTTTGACACAAAACTGATTTCACCCTTACACAACTTACAGTTCATATGATCACACAAGAAAGATCTATGTTTTCAAAATAATCTGCAGCTTTAATTAATGTAAAGCTATTTTAAGCAGGAGGTCAGTAACTTCTTCAATCCAAAGGGATATAGGCACTGCCTAAGATGACGCCTAGTAGCCAGTGTAAGGCCTGAAAGAAAAATGGAAAACCAAAGAAGAGAGAGAAATGGAAAGGAAACTACCAAGGCTGACAGAAGAGAGAAAAGGACACTTAAGGTAAAGAATAGCAGAAAGATAGCACCTACTGGGAACATATCTGTTTTAAACTATCTGTATGAGTCACTCCCTCAGCCTCCTTCAAACCTTTGCATGAATGTCACCTTCTCAGTGAAGCCAGCCAGGACCCGCTTATTTAAGATTGCAGTGTTTGCACTCTGCCCAAGCTTGGCATTCCTTGTCACTCTCACCCTGCTTATTTCTTTTTTTCCATAGCACTAATCACTTTCTAACATATTATATATATATTACTCATTCTTTACATTTACTCTCTATGATAGGTGTCTCCTTACTAGAACAAGGGCAAGGATTTCTGTTGGTTTTAATTGTATATCCCAGTGTGTAGGGCAATGTCTGGCATGAAGTGGCTACTCAAGAAATACTGGTTGAATGTATAAATGAGTTCATAAACATTAACATATTACTCTAACTGTAAGATAAAAGAAAAATATTTTTAAACACATATGTATACTTTCATATGTGTGCTCATACACAACTATAGTAGAGAAAATCATGAAGATGAAGTAGTTATAAGCTTGCACCTACATCTAGAATCGCTGACAAAATGATAGCTTAAAATGCAGACTAATGCAGTTGTACTGGACTGTGTAATTCAATACCATGAGCAGTACTATTATCAGGAACATCATTTTCTTAAATAGTACACAAAACTCTTAGCAATGTATTATCTTCCCTTGCTTTACACAGTAGTTGCATCCCTAGAAATTTCAGCACAGGAATAGTAAATCCATGCAAAAATACTTAATGTTTATCAGTAAAATTGAGTTAGCTTCTAGACTGAGGTAATTAGGAGGAAATTATAAGGTGCAGTAGGATATTTGAAGTCAACATTTTCTTGTGGTTACTGTCCTCTAAAAGGCTAGTAGCACACCCCAACATCACTGAAGAAAACCAAAAAATAAGTTCTCAAGTATTTGTCAAAGTACTCCCTCCTTCATTGAGAACCTCCGACCTAAACCGTCCCCAGTAGAGTTCGCTCACAGATCCCATAAACAATCCTTGACACTTCAGCAGAGGATACCAAGTTGAGAACTTTGATAGTCTGACCAACCTTCAAAACAGCATGGTGGTACCCAGGATTCCAAAACCAGTCCCTGCTTAAAAACAAGTATGTAATAAGTTATGCAACTTAAAAACAAGTATGTAATAAGTTATGCAACAATCATAATAAGTTATGATTTTAATCAATGTAGACAAGCCCTCATAGGAATTTTGATCTTACTGTTTTTTTTTGCTTTCAAACACTATTTTTAACTGATATGAATTAACCAGAAAATTATCTCAAGCAACTATCTCACTTTATAAAAATTTGATTATTCAAAACCAGAGCCAGCGTTATAAATGCCCAGAAAGAATAATTTTCCTTAGGTACAGATTCTATAGCAAACCTGATGGATTACACTCCCTATTTTATTTTAAAAAGCAAAGCAAAGCAAAAAGTGTATACACACAGACACATAATCATGGATAGAAATTCACTAAAGACTTCCTTTTGCACACAGTTAAAAAGTTATGAGCTCTGAACATTAGCATTGCAAATACATATACACTGTTTTCAATTTAGCTCTAAGGAGAACTACTTTGGCGCCTTTGGCAAGCAAGCAATAATACATCATTGGAAACACAGGCACACGCTGTTTTGGAATTAGCACACTCATCTCCACCCTCTCCTCCTGTCCCTGAAGAAAATTTCCAAGTAGATCTGCATTATCATTACCTAATGATGATCAGCTTCCTTCCTATTCTTGAGTTTGAAACTGCAGATTTCAGTGACACACAACATTGAGACATGAGCAATAAATCTGCAGTTATGAACAGCTTGCTTTTATGGAAATATGTCAAACTGAATATATTAAAATAACTTTCACATCAGCTTGTCACAGTTTACTTTTTATCATTTTCAGTGCCGACAAATATGCATTTAAATAAAATAACTCATGTGATATTTAATGTATTTTTATAAATATTATAACTTCTATAGACAAGCTAAACTAAGCACCCCCGTGACCTTAGGGTCGAGTGTTATACATTTCTATTAGTGTTGGGCCATGTGCACTGAACAAAGGATCAGATGACTGGGTCCCAGCTTCTCCAATGTGCCTCAGTTTCCTCATCTATAAAATAAAGATATCATTAGATGATCGCCAAGATGTTCTATCTGACTTTGAATATTTGTTAGAGCAGGGGTCCCCAACCCCTGGGCTGCGGACCAGTGACGGTCCGCAGCCTGTTAGGAAGCGGGCCGCACAGCAGGAGGTGAGCGGCAGGCAAGCAAGGGAAGCTTCACCTGCAGCTCCCCATCGCTCGCATTACCGCCTGAACCATTCTCTCTCCCCCGGCATCTGTGGAAAAATTGTCTTCCACCAAACCAGTCCCTGGTGCCAAAAAGGTTGGAGACTGCTGTGTTAGAGAACAATTCTAAAAGTTAGCGCATTTCAGGAAGTCAGTCTTCATCTCAGAGTACTATTATTTGCAAGGAGAATAATAAAGAATACAAATATTCATGAATATTCCTAAGGACTGAAAGAAATATATAGAATTGCAATGTGTTTGATTCTTAGATCAGAATACATTTGGATTCTTTGTGCCCATCTCCTTTATTCATCCACCTCCTTGGTGTTTGCAGATTTCTAATCTTCTGATTTAGTACTTAGCCAGAGCCTAAATCACACTTTAGGAAAGACTTACTTAGGGATTAGTTGATAGCAACATTTAAATGTTTTCTCAAAATGGATAAGTAATGATCACAAGTTACAAAGACCACTTAAAAGATGAAAGACAGTGAATTTGGGTTTATAGATGCCTTTATTCTCCTTTTCCTGTAATCTATTCTCCTAGCAAGCAGGGGACAAGGGTCTATCTAAAAATTTCCCAAAGTCTCATCTTTGTTGTTGTTGTTGTTTAATTTATTTATTTTTGGCTGCGTTGGGTCTTTGTTGCTGCAGGCAGGCTTTCTCTCAGTTGCGGTGAGCCGGGGCTACTCTTCATTGTGGTACACGGGCTTCTCATTGCGGTGGCTTCTCTTCTTGCGGAGCACAGGCTCTAGGTGTGTGGGCTTCAGTAGTTGTGGCATGTGGGCTCAGTAGTTGTGGCACACGAACTTAGTTGCTCCGCAGCATGTGGGATCTTCCCGGACAGGGATCGAATCCGTGTCCCCTGAAATTGGGAGACCCTGAGCAGAAGAGCTAGCTATGCCAGACCTGATCTCCTGATCCTCACAAATTGTGATATAATAAATGTATGTATTTAAGCTACTGATTTGGGGGCAATTTGTTATACAACCATAGAAAACGAATGCACTGTCTATAAAAACAGCATTTGTTGAAAATTCAGAAATGTTTAAATAAGAAAATAAATCATTTATAATTCTGATATGCAGAAACTATTTATTATTTTAAACATTTTAGTACAATTTTAGAGTTTCTCCTATACATAGTCTATATCTATCTTAGTCTATCTTAGAAAGTGCATTTGCAAATTTGCATTCTGTATTCTCACAGATAGTCATAGCATAAGCTTTCTACCCCTAGGAAGTGAGTCCATGAATGCAGAGACTTTGTTTTAATCATCAGTACATCCCCAGCATCTATAATAGTGCCAGACACATAATAGCATCTAAATACATATTTGCTGAATGAATGGTTGAATGAATTGATGTTTTACATCTATAATAATTCTTCATAAACTTTCTAGTGGTTGCATAAAATTCCACAAATGGAGTGATTACAATTTACCTAACCATTCCTCTGTTTTAGATTTGTACTTGATATTGACATATGTATTTTTAAATTATTCCATTATATATACTTTCTTCTAAGCCAAATATATCTTTCTCCCCTCTCTCTCCTTTCCACCCAATATTGCAAAACAGGAGTATACCATGCCTGGTCAGAAAGAGGCAAACACAAAGTTGAACTCACATCCCCCACTGCTAATATAAGAAAATATATACCATCTGAGTTAGGAAGGACCAGAAAGCAAAGGTCGCACAGCCAGTGAGCAGAGGAATTGAGATTCTCATTTTTTCCATCTAGACTATTTCAAAGGCTCATAACATCCATCTTGCTTCTCTAATTCAGCTTTGGCCTTATTGTTAGATTAATCTTCCTACTATACAAATGAAATTATGCCTATCTCCTTCCTGTAAACCCCAATAATAGATTCTCATTGCCTATAAAATAATGTCCAAACTTCTAAAAAGTCACACAGGGCCCTCCTTAGTATCACCTCATCTATACTTTCAGCATTGTTTTCCCTAAGTTCTTCCATATTTATTTATGACTCTCCAGTCCACCAACCCTGAATGAATGATGTGTTAATGAATTCTTGTACTCTCTTCCCCTATTGTTTTTTCTTTGACCTGGGATGATTTTGCCATCATTCTCTAGCTATCAAAATGATTAGTATTTGGATGTATGACAGAGACTGTCATACAGAGTGAAGTAAGTCAGAAAGAGAAAAACAAATATCGTATAATATTGCTTATATGTGGAATCTAGAAAAATGGTACAGATGAAGTTATTTGCAAAGCAGAAATAGAGACACAG
Organism: Globicephala melas; assembly: GCF_963455315.2. NCBI lineage: Eukaryota > Metazoa > Chordata > Mammalia > Artiodactyla > Delphinidae > Globicephala > Globicephala melas. The sequence continues at coordinate 20,987,285 of NC_083335.1, read as the reverse complement.
ATGTAGAGAACAAATGTATGGATACCAAGGGGGGAAGGTGGGGTGGGATGAATTGGGAGATTGGGATTGACATATACACACTACTATGTATAAAATAGATAACTAATGAGAATGTACTGTATAGCACAGGGAACTCTACTCAATGCTCTGTGGTGACCTAAATGGGAAGGAAATTACCTAAATGGGAAGGAAATCTATAGAAGAGTGGGTATATGTATACGTATAACTGATTCAATTTGCTGTACTGCAGAAACTAACACAACCTTGTAAAGCAACTATATTCCAATAAAAATTAATTTTAAAAAAAGAAAAAAAAATGATTAGTATCCTTCAAAGTCAAGGTGCCTCCTAGTAAGTGAGTGACAGTTTTCCTTGGGCCTCTTTGTGAGAATAAAGAATTCCTGCTTCTATAATTCCATTCTGCTTTGTGTTACAAAATATATGACTAGCTCTGCCACTAGATGGATTTCTCCTTGGGGGTAGACACTTGATTAAACAAAACAGAAAACGTCCCTGCTTTCATGAAGTTTACATTCCAGGAAGGGAAGAAAAACATTAACAACTAAACAAACTGCTCTGTGATATGTTCTCAGAAGATAAACTAAATCAAGTTAAAGGGACAATGAGTAACTGGTGTCTGTGTGTGCATGTGTGTATATATATCCATGTGCTACTTTTACAGTGTGATCTAGGTAGACAGCTCCAATTAGATGGCATTTGAGCAGAAACAAAAGGAAGTGAGGGGGTGAGCCAAGTGAATATGTGGAGGCAGAATATTCTTGATTTTGAGCATAGAAATGAAATTATCTGACTCGTGTTTTTATAGGATCACTCTGACTGCTCTGTTGAGAATAGATGGTAGAAGGTCAAGGGCAGAAGCAGGGAGACCAGTTAGAGAGTCGTTACAGTAAGAGGTGATGGTTCACACTAGGGACATGGTGGTGGAAGTGGTGAGAATATATATAGTCAGTTTCTGAATATATTTTGAAGGTAGAGACACTCAAATATAAGCTATCCACTAGAATGTGAGCTCCATGAGAGCTGAGAAATTTGTCCTTTTTGGTACTGCCTTATCCCCAGTAAGTCAAACAGTGCCTGGCACTTAGTAAGCACTCAATAAATATGTTAGCTGAATGAAGAGCCAAACTAACAGGCTAATTGATGAAATATGAATTTTATGTGAACGTGAAGAGTCAAATATAACTGTAGTTATTGATTAGAGCAAGTAAAAGAATAAAACTGCCATTTATGAAGATGAGGGTCACTAAGGTTATTGCATACCTTGGGGGGATTGGAAATTAAGATATCTGCCTTATACATGTTAGCTTTGAAGTGTCTATTAGAAATTTAAATGGAGTATCAAGTAGACAGTTAAATATATGAATTGGGATTTCAGTGAAGAGGTCTGTATTGAAGATATATATTAGGGAGCTGTCAGCAGCATATACATGACACTTAAAGTAATAGAACTGGATTAGGTCATGTAGGTATCAAATGTGAATAAAAAAGAAAAAGAATCTGATGACTGAGCCTTGGCCCCCCAATATTAAGAGGTTGGGGAGAAGACGAGAATCCAGCAAAGGAGACAGAAGTCACCGCCAGTGTGGTAGGAAGAGGACCGCGAGAATGGGTCCTGAGAGCTAAATAAAGTGTAACAAGGAGGAGAAAGTGAGTTGAAGACTAAGAATTGAACATTGGATTGGATGACAGAGAGGTTGTTGGTGGCATGATAACAGCATATTTTGCAGAGCAGTGTTGGTGAAATCCTGATTGAAATGATATAAAGAAAAAAAGTGAAGTGTAAATCAGTGGGTGTAGATAACTGAAGGAGGTTTTTGTTGTTGTTATTGTTTGTTTTTTGGAAAAGGCAGCAGAAAAATAGAGATCAAAATATACTAAGATTTATTTTATAGGCTTACCATGAGGCTCCAATTTGAAAATGCTTTGTTAAATGTCAAGTATTAATTAACAATATCTCCTTTAATTTTTTTAATTCTATGACGCAATTCTTCTCAAAATCAGTCTATGTGGATATTAAATGTTCTACTAATAATTAGACACCATACAATTATTTCCAAATTAGCTCAAAGTAAGGTTCATTTGGTCCTCTATTTCTCAAACTATGACTGTTTTCTGTATAGATACCTGCCTCCTCGACTAGACTGTGTGATCCTTAAGGGTAGGAACCGCACTTGATTCATGTACATTCCCACAGCCTACTACAAGACTAAGTACAGCACAAATCAGCAGTAACTATTTATTAGAGAAATAATTGAATGATAAAATGAATATTAATATGGATATCAATGTGTAAAAGAATGAAGACTAGGTAGGCACTTTAACATCTTGCTAAAGTTATAAAGTAAGCTTTCTGTGTTGCTTGGAGATTCCTGTTGGCATGTTAGACAGCCTGCCAATACAACCAAGAAATGCTTGCAAGGTTGCTATTTGTAATAATCTCAGATCCACATGAAATCGATAGTGCTACCCCAAATCAATGAATCCTGCCACAACAAAAATTACTCTGCCTTTTCCTTGTATCACACAAGGCAAGTTCAAATAACCTTTAAGGAAATATGCTATTACATCAAGAAATAATGTCAAACTTCTCAATAAACCATTACACAGTCGCTACCACCATTACCACCTGCCTCTCTGCAAGCAAATTGGAGCCATCAGAATACTGCATGTGATTAGGATAATATTGCTACTGGGACTTCCGCTGTGTCCCACCCTTCTTACATACAACTAATGGAATCTATTTACTGGCGCTAAAAGAAATGGAGCCTAATAAACAACAGCAACATGAATTTCATGAGAAAGAGGGAACTTGGTAGGTAATAATCATCAGGACTAATTTGAGACGTTTTTATTGCTTTTATATTAAATGACTGGTACCAACTAGAACATCCTTAACCTTTCTCTCAGCTCACAGCTGTATGGTGAATAGCTACTTCATCTGCTATAAATACCTGTAAATTAATTTAGCTCTTTGACTGCTGGGTAAATTCCATATTCTCTATGTGCACGTACAAGGAAAGCAGCTAGTTCCTTTCAATCCAAGAGAGAAAAACTGATCACTGTACTGTATGTGTCATTTTCAGAAAGACTCGAAACTCTAACCAGCTGTCCCTTGTTTCCTGATTGAGCCTCGGATATCTACCCTAAGGGACAAAAAGAGCAACAGAAAATCCATATTTTCTCTTAAGCTTTAGAAACGCTTTCCATGATCATGGCAGTAGATATCACTTCACTATTTTGTTTTGTTTATATGCCTTTTTCAAATGTCTTTGTATCTCCTGAGCATGCCAGCAGAGGAAGGGCAGTGGAGCCCATGGCAGAGAGGATTAAAAATGAACTCAATTTGCTTCAGGAAAGATGGGAAGGGGAGGAGTACAGGTGAAACAAAACTTACTGTGAGTCGAGAATTGGTGAAGCTGCGTGATGGGTACATGGAAGGTCACTATACTATTCTCTTTACAGTTTTATATGTTTGAAATTCTCCATAATATAAAGTCATTTCAAAACCTAAATGAACCACAGTCTACAGCACATGAGCACATGACATTTATTGAGCATTTAAAATGTCTCAGACCCTGTTCTGGGCACTGAGGAAAAGCTAAATAAGCCACTATACTAGTGTGAAAAGAGTTAATAACTTAGTGGATTTAATTAAAACACTAGTAAGTTATAAAATACTTATAGATCACTTAGCATGTGCCAGGACTATGTGATCTCATTTAAACCTCATTATGACCCTGTTATCTCCATAACAGAGGCTCAGAGAACTTCACTGACTTGAATAATGCCATAGAACTTGAAAGTGACTGAGCATAGATTCAAGCCCAGGTCTAATAAACTCCCAATCACACGTTACTAAACACTAAGATATATACCCAGTCCACAGTTACTGCAGCACTAGAAGAAATCTTTGTCAAGGAAACATGTCTTTGTGTAACAAAAAGGCCCTACTGATTTTTCCCATACAAAGTCACAAAGAGTAACGTTGCCGACCAATTCCAATTCTCAAACAGCATTCCTTAGAGACATTAGGCTCAAACATGCATTGTCTGTAGGCTGTAACAGAAGCAAATGATCTCTAATTCAGCAAACAATTTATACGTCATCTGCTTCAATGAGTAAATTAAGCCTGTCCATCTGAAATAAAAAATATGAAATTCATTAATAATACCATTATCAATCTTAATATTTTTCCAACGCTTTTTATTTTTATTAAGGCTGAAAACACATCTTGGCCCATTTCAATCTATAGTTACTTTCTGAAAGCATCTCATTTGTGGACCATAGGTCTCCTTGTTTCAGTCTGTCTGATTTTGAACTTGAAGTGAACAGTAAGAGCAATCACTTGCAGAGAATGCTCTGTTCAAACTAATTTTAAGCATAATTTTAGCAAAGCAGTAAAATCAATACGAGCTTTTTCCAGGCTCAAGTGCAATTAGAGGCACTATTTTAAAAAGGCTTTAATTCTTCTTTGGAAAATACTGGATCCAATTAAAAAAAAATCAACAAACAAAGCTATGCTTGTTACTTGCTCAAAGTGTGGTAATATAAATAGCAACACTACTTTGGTTAAATGTTTCCTAATCATCCTGCTTTGTGCAATTAAGAACACACACACACACACACACACACACACACACATTCACCCCTTACAAGGATTTAATATGTTGCAAAGAGAGTGTTTACTGTATAGGATTCGAGATGAAACACCTATTTATTTTAAATATATGAAGCAAGAGAATAAAGATAAATGAAGGAGAAAGGAGATGGGAGCTTAGTCAACACCCTGATCAACAAGAGAGAGTCAGAAACTCCAGTACACATGCAGCTATGTATATGGAGGAGAAAAAATAACTTAAAAATATGATCTCACACTTCTTTTCCTTGAACAAAGCACAATCCTGGTTTGAGTACAAACTTGATGTTTAGCCCAAGATGAACTATGTAAGAACTGGGGGGCAGAGATATCATTTGTCCGTCTAAGGTGGAAAGAATTTAGAATGTATTGAACTGTTTGAGTTGGTAAATAGTCACTATGTGTTCAATATCATAAATCTTAAGTGAACAGTTTGATAAACAGCTTACAACTTTATAGAATCCAGTGATGTGCTGAAAAACACAGCTCTCTGAATAACAAAGCCATGATATGTAACATTTGCTGATTTCCATGGTGAAAACACTCCCACCAATGGCCTACTTCAAGCTACTGATGTGATAACTTTGAAAGGAGAGTTGGAAAAAGATGCACACAATTGGCTTTCTCAAGCTGGTAAGAGCCAGTGCCAGCACACCCTTATATACATCCACATAACCTAGTATGAATTAACTTAAGAAATAGTTTCATCAACTAGAAAGTTACCCAATGCCTCATTCTAGCCAATTCCTACCCCCATAAGTAATCTCTGTTCTGATTTCCGTAACTATACATTAGTGTCCTCTGTTCTTGAAGTCCATAAAAACGTATTCACACTATATATCTATATCTATCTATATCGATATCTGTATCTATATACACATACATCTCTATTGTCAGCTTCTCTACCTAACAAGATATTTTCAAGGTTTATTCATGCCTTTGTATATATCAGTAGTTAACTCTTTCTATATTGCTGAGTATTATTTTCATTACACGAATATATAACAAGTTGTTAATCCTGTTGATGGACTTTTTTTCAGTTTTCAAGCATGATGAATAAATCATATTTGTAAGAGTCTCTTTGTGGGCAGATACTTTCATTTCTCTAGGAGAGATACTATTATGAGGATTTCCAGGATCAGGTATAAAGTACATGTTTAACTTTCTAAGAAAATGCCAAATAGTTTCCCCCAATGAGGATAACATTCTGCATTCCCATCAGCAAAGTATTAAAGATGTGGATACTTCACATCGTTGCCAACATTCAGAGTTGTCAGTCTTTTTAATTTTAACCATTCCAGTGGGTGTGAAGTGGTATCTCATTATATTGTGAATTTGCATTCCCTGATGACTAATGATATTGAGCAACTTTTCATGAACTTATGGCCAACTTATATGGCTTTTTTGGTAAAGTGCATCTTTATGTATTCTGTCAAAAAGCCAGAGTTTTCTGGCTTTTCTAATTTAATGGAGGAATACTTTACGTACTATAGTTATGAATACTTTATTAGTTATATATTGAAAAATATCTTGTCCCACTCCATGGATTATCTTTTCATTTATTAATTATGACTTTTGATAAATAGAAGTTCTTTATTTAATGGAGTTCATTTTATTATTACTTTTTTTTTTACACGAAGTGTTTGTGTATCCTAAGAAATCTTTGCTTAACTTGTGAAGATGCTTTACTACATATTTTTTACAAACTATAGTTTTAGTTTTTATAATTAGGTCCATGATTAATCTCAAATTAATTTTTGCCTAGGGTGATATGTAAAATTTAAAGTATTTTTTCTTCCATACATAAAGCTAGCACAAATGGTGCTAGCTTTTCTAGCACCATTTGTTGAACATACTTTATGGTTCTAGCCAAATTGCCTAGAAAATTTTTAACAAAATCACTTCACCATGTCCATGAGTATATTTCTGTACTCTATACTGTTCCTTTAATCTTGTTTCATATCTATATCCTTAGGACAATGCAATCTTAATTACTATAGCTTTATGGTAAGTATTAAAATCAGAGAGTGCGAATTTTCAAACCATCTTTTTAAAATTGTTCTCATTACTCAAGATCCATTGCATTCCCATATACATTTAGAATCAGTTTTCCAATTTGTACCAAAAAACAAGCTGGGATTTTGATTAAGATGGTGAGAGGTATATAGATCAATTTGAAAATAACAGGCATCTTACCCACACTGAATCTTCCAAATCTTGTACAGGATTTGTCTCTCCATTTACTTGATTCTTCTTTTTTGCAGCAATGTTATGCAGTTTTCAAGATAGAGGTCTTGGGTGCCTTCTTCTAGATTTAGTTCTAAGTGCTTTACTGTTTATTATTTGATGCTATTATAAGTGCTAGTTATTGTAGTTTTTTCAACTGTCCTCTGCTAGAATAAAAATATATGAATATTTTTATACTGACCTCATACCCTGCAAATGTAATATATTTACTTGTTAGCTTTAAGTTTTTGTAGATTTCTTAGGATTTTCCATACAATCAATAAATTTGAAAATAAAGATAATTTTACTTCTCTCTTTTCAATCTGTCCTCTTTAACATTTTGTTTCTGGCTATACTGCATTGGCTAGAATATCCAGTACAATATTGAACGAAAGTGGTGAGAGTATGCATTTTTGTCTTGTCCCTGATCTCAAAGCGAAAGTGTTAGCTATTAGTCATTAAGTATGAAGTTAGTGCTACAAATTCCTTGAGTGCCTTTGATCAGGGTAAAGAAGTCGCCTTATATTCATAGATTGCTAAGTATTTTTTTTCCTTTTTTTTTTGCGGTACACGGGCCTCTCACTGTTGTGGCCTCTCCCGTTGCGAAGCACAGGCTCTGGACGCGCAGGCTCAGCGGCCATGGCTCACGGGCCCAGCCGCTCCGCGGCATGTGGGATCTACCCGGACCGGGGCACGAACCCGTGTCCCCTGCATCGGCAGGCGGACTCTCAACCACTGTGCCACCAGGGAAGCCTGCTAAGTATTTTTTATCACAGATTGTTGTTTAATTTTTCCAATGTTTTTTCCTCCATCTTTTGAGATAACAATATGGTTTTTCTCCTTTCTTTTTTTAATGTTTGGAGTTACAATGATTGCTCTTCTTATATTAAATTGAAATTGTATTCCTGGGACAAATTCCACTCAGACATGAAGAATTATCATTTCTAATTTGATAGTATTTTATTAAGGATTTTTGCATCTATGTTCAGGAGAGATATTAATCTATAGTTTTTTTTTTCATGACAAGTCTATCAGATTTGGGTATCAAGATTATGTTGTCCTCAGAAAACAAATTGAGATGTTTTAATTATTCTATCTTCACAAACATTTTGTGTAAGACTGATGTTGTTTCTACATTCTGTGTTTCATAGTATTCACCATTAAACCTATCTGGACCTGGAGTTTTGCTTTGTTTTTCTGAGAAGATTTTTAATAATGAATTCAATCTCTGTATTAGATACAGTGTTACTTGGATTTTCTTTTCATATTGAGTCAGTTCTGGTAAGTTGTGTTTCCCAAGGACTGTGTCCATTTTATCTAAATTGCTACATTTATTAGTGTGAAGTTGTGCATAAAATCTCCTTATCATCATTTTAATCAGTGTAGGATTCATGGTAATGTTTCTTCCTTCATTCCTGGTATTTGTAATTTATGTTTGCTCTTACTGTTGTTGGTCGATATTGCTAGGAGATTAACTATTTTGTTAATTTTTTTCAAAGAATCAAGTATGAATTACTTTTACTGATTTTGGTTTTCTATTTCATTTATTTATGCTGGATAATTTACTTCCTTTTATATATTTTGGTTTTAAATTGCTTTTCTCTTCCTAGCTTCTTAAGGTAAAAGATTAGATGAACAATTTTAAACCTTTTCCTATTCTAGCATAAACATTTAATAAAATGGTTTTCAGTTAGGTGGTGACTTTGTCCCTGAGGGGACGTTTGACAATCTCTAGAGACATTTTTGGTTGCTACAACTGGAGGCTTCTCTATCAACTTGTTTTAGGGTCTCCATTATTTCTAATGTGAAATCTGCTGATATTCATACCATTTTGGGTATTCATACCATTCATTCAGTCATTCATTTGGTATTCATACCATTTTTGGTATGAATATGAACAATTCATACCATTGTTCCCCTGTATGCAATTTGCCATTTTCCTCTGGCTGCTTTGAAAATGTTCTACCCATAATTCATGCTACACAGTTTAACAATGTAGTTTGATGTTTTTCAACCAATATGGGAAATTTTTAGCCATTATTTTCTTTGCAAACATTTCTTTTTCTCACCTATTCTCTCTCTCTTGTCCATTGGGAGAGGTATATGTATGTACATATATGTATATATGTATGTTCGATGACATTATCTCACAAATCACTGAGGGTCTCTTTGTTTTATTTTTCAATTCTTCCTCTCTTCTTCAGATTTTTAAAAAAATTTATTGATTTATCTTCCCTTCCATTTATCCTTTCTTCTGCCATCTCTATTCTTCTGTTAATCCTATGCAGTGCTTTATTTTTATTTCAAATATTCTATCTTTCAGTTCTTAAATTTCCATTTATTCTGTTTTTAATAGTTCTCACTTCCCTGCTGAGATTCCACATGCATTTTTCTCATTATGCCCATCTTTTCCTTTAAGCACTTGAACATACTTATAATAGGTGTTTTAAAGTCTCTATCTTCTAATTCAATTCTTTAAGCTACCTCAGGGAATGTTTCCATTGACTGCTGTCCCCACCACCACCATAATAAGTCACATTTTCTTGCTTTGTTACATGTATAGTTATTTTCTTTCATGTTTTTATTGAAATAAAATACATACAAGATAAAATTCACCATTTTAACTATTTTAAAGAGTACAATTCAGTGGCATTAAGTACATTCACAATGTTGGCCTCTTCCAGCTTCAAGTCAGCAATGGTGCATTAAACCCCCCCCTTGGTTTTTGAATCTTTCTGACCTCCCTTTCTACCACCAGTTAGAGAAGACGCTCTGCTTTTAAGGGCCCATGTGAATAGATAAGGCCCATTGAGGTAATATCCCTATTTGAAGGTCAGTTGTGCCATATAACATCATACAATCATGGCAAGTAATACCTCATCATATTCACAGGTTACAGAATAAGGGTAGAGTATCTTTAGGATTTTAGAAATCCTGTGTACCATACCATTTATTGATCATCTATTGTGTACTTGGCACCTTAAGTGTTAAAACTTTAATTTGTGACAAGCCTAAAGATATGTATTGTTTCTACTTAATATGTGGGGAAAATGAGGTAGTACAGACATTACAAGTATTTGTCTTTATTTACCATGTACTTGAGCTGTGTTTCAACTCTGGCTTGACTGACTCCAAAACACATGCCATTAATTGCCATAGTGTATTATTTCCCCAATATTTAGGTGCTGATGTGTCAGGAGCCAATTTTAGGTAATTGTATGATAGCATTTTATAGAGGATGATATCTGCAAAGATCATCATATTTAAGATTTTATTAAGCAAAAAATGACTGAAAATCTAAGCCACTTGATTAATGCTTCATTTTGCTAGTTTTTAAATGCTCCTGGTTGTTATTAACCTAAGTAATATTTCAATTAATTTAGCATGGTAATAAAGTCTTAGGATTAATATCACATTAATCAAAAGTAATTCTTTTTTTTCCAAGTCCAAAGGTAATTCTTAATGAAACTATACTAGAAAGTAGACAAAGAAGAGATGAAAGTTTTTGGAAGGGAGAATTCTTGGCTTGCGATTGTGGGAAGTGAGAATGACCTAGGATACAAATGCTCTGCAAAACTGACCACATTCCATTTAGTTGAATGTATAGAAGAATGTGATGATCTTCTTACCTCAGGTTGTATAGAGTTTATATTCATATATGCAAATGAATTCACCTTTGAAAATGTGGGTTAGTTAGCATATAAACCAAGCTGTTTTGTAATTGGCCAGTTCAATTCATATTAATAGTAACCAAGAATACTAAAGGAAAATAAAGGAAACATAAATGGCTTATTCAGGGGATAAAATCAAATCACCCATGAAGATTTTAACTGAGCAATTCAGAAAGAACAGTGCTTTAAAAAGTAGGCATTGCTTGGAAAAATCCTAGAGGCAGCAAAAGTCAATGTACCAGGACTTCCAGTTTCTGTTCTGACATGTAAAGTGCTTGAAATTCATCACTCCTGTCTTTACAGTGTGAAAAGGCTGGACAAGCTTAAAATCAATGACTTTCAGAGAACTGAGCTCTCAAGATGAGATGTCACTGCAAAACCCAGAAAGACAAGAACATCCAGAGAGAGACAGGACCCAAGGTTTACTTACCTGGAGAAAAAAACCACTGAAATCCATATGCTGTAGGAACATTTAAATGGCAGTTTGGATAAATTGCTATAAACTGAGTATGGACTAGAATAGGAGTGAGAAATTCCTGGGGGGATCACAAACTTAGGGGGAACTCTCATGTTTACATGGACTTTCACCATAGGAATTCTACCACATTCTCAAGATGAGGATCTGAGAAAGATCCTCTCTTGGCTCTGGCTTGGGAAGAAGAAGAATCATTGTGAAATATGTCCATCATCTTTTCCATAACAAAAACCAAATTTCCAGGAAAAATCACTTTGCCAGAGCTTTAGCCTAGAGGCAGAAGATAATTCCTCCCCACTCCAGCCTCTTCCAATCTTCCTACCTCACCTAAGGGAGGAAAAAAAATAGTCAAGAGGGCTCAGGGTTTCAAGGAAATAAACTGGAAATGCTGTAGCCAGGGAATGCAGAAGAAGACAGGGAGAGAAAAAAATCGGTACGCCTGGAAAAATTCTTTTGAAGGTCACAGCCCAGAGACAGGCCAGCCAATGGGCTGAGATATAATCAGAAGATTATGGAACGCCCCTCTCCCCAACACCTTACAACCTCATCATTGGGGCTCCAGTGCAATAGGTGAAAGAGCTGCGAGATACAGACTCCTTGCGGAAGAGTAGGCAGACAAATCCTAAGTCAGGAGGGGAGATAAAAGCAAGTATGCTAGGGGAAATTGATGTCTCTGTCCCTTATATCTACAGCAAATATAAAACACAAGCTGAATTCCTAGCCAGATAAACATAAAACCTCACACAAAAAGCCTATTTACTTCAGTCCCTATAACCCAGTATATCATGTGAGACATTTAACTAAAAATTGCAATGCATGCTGAAAGGAAAAAAAATTAATAAAAACAGTCTGAAGAAACAAAACTATCAGAGTCAGATATGGCACAGATTTTGTTATTATCAGATGGGGAATTTTAAATAACTATGATTAATACATAAAGGGCTGTAATGGAAAAACAGGACAACATGAAAGAACAGATGGGTAATGGAGGCAGAGAAACAGAAACTCTTAAGATAGAACCAAAAAGAAATGCTAGAAATCAAAACACTGTAACAAAAATAAGAAATGCCTCTGATGGACTCATCAATAGACTTGACATGGCTGAGGAAAGAATCTGTGAGTTTAAAGATAGGTCAATAGAAACTTCTAAAACGGGAATTAAAAGGGGAAAAAAGGAATGAAAGAATAGAACATCGAAGAATTGTGAGAAAATTCCAAAAAGTGTACAATATGAATAAATGGAAAACCAGAAAGAGATTCAAAGGAGAATAGTACAGAAAAAATATTTGAATTAAAACTGGATGAAAACTTTGCAAAAATAATTTCAGACAACAAACCACAGATCCAGGAAGCCTGGAGAACATCCATCAAGAAAAATACAAAACAAAAAAGCAAATAAATTTTAAAAAATACTAGTCTTATCATATTCAAATTGCAGAAAATCAAAGACATAATGTACCATTTGCAATAGCAGCAAGAGGACAAAATAACCAGAAATTAACTTTACAAGAAATGTGCAGAACTTATTTAGAGAAAACTTTGAAACTCTAAGGGACGCAAATCATACTTAAATAAATGGAAAGACAAATCTTGTCCTTGGTTAGGAAGACTCCATATTTTAAAGCTGTCAATGTCCTTAAATTAATCTATAAATTTAATTTCATCCTAATCAAAATGATAATGTGACTCTAAAAATATTTGCAAACTGATTTTGGAAAAATTAAAATGTGAACATACAACTGAGGTGGAGATGGGGAACAAAACTGAAAATAAAGGGCTAGCCATGGTAGATATTAAAATTATTAATAGGTTAAAGTGGATAAAGCAGTGTAATACTCATGTCAAAATGATCAAATATAGAATAACAGAGAGCCAAGATAGAACCCCAAATATGAATTTATAATAAAGGTAGAGTGTACACATGCACACACACCTGTACACACACATACACACATACACACCATGCATTCAGAGTCTAATTGGACTTGCCATGATATAGATGTTGGTCAGAATTATATTTATCACCTGACCCTTATAAACTTCGATTACTAGTGGGCTATAATTATGTTCTGGCTTCCCAGAAACTAGAATCAGTTTCATGTCAATGTTCAGTCTTGCCTGAAATTTCTGATTCTCACCTTTCCCCAGAGTACTGTTATCCCAATAAATACCTATAAGCCTTCTTTGGGGAAGACTATGAGGAGAAAGCTCACAATGTACTTGTGTCTTTCCTTAGCAATGCCAGATTATTTCTTCATTCATGGGGATCTGGATCTACAAAATAGCTTAGATTTGAGAACTGAGCCATGGTTCACATCTGTCTGTTGTGGTGGCTCAAGTTCAGCTTCTGTTGACAAGATCCAGTTATACAAATCAGTTAGCTTCTTAATGAGCCATGTGTTGATTTCATTTTCTGGAACCCCATGACTAATGAACCACAGCCAGAGACCTTGGTATGTAAAGCCGCATCTGGGGATCTTGTTACCACGGGGGGGACCTGCTGCTTGTTATCATACCCATCCCTGCTTGGTTTCTGGTAGTTTACTTTGGAAGGACACTGGAAAGTGGTCTACAGCAGAAAGACATGGATGTAACATGGATGTTGACCCTCCCCCACTTCTCCCTCTGTGCAATATTATGTACTAGTCCCCCCTTATCCACAGGGGATACGTTCCAAGGCCCCCTACTGGCTGCCTGAAACTGCAGATAGCACCAAAGCCTACACTGTTTTTTCCTATACATACATACCTATGATAAAGTTCAATGTATAAATTAAGCACTGTAATAGATTAACAGCAATAACTAATAATAAATAGAACAACTTTAACAGTATACTGAAATACATGTTATGTGATGTGTTCTGTCTCTCTCAAAATATCTTATTGTACAAATTTTACGTCTTTTCCATCTTAACTAAGCACTTAGCACTTACTGTGGCTGTAACTTTGCAGTTTGAGGTGCAACAGCAAAAACTAGCACACATTTCTTTTTCCTTCTTCACAAATTTACAAATAGAAGATTCATTCTTACTGTATATCTTAGCATATGCAGCATACAATTTTTTTCTTTGCTTATTAAGTCAAGAACTTTCACATTTTCACTTAAAAGAAACACTTTATGGCTTCTCTTTGGCATATCTGAATTGCCAGCTTCACTACTCTTGCGCTTCAGGGCCAGTATTAAGTAAAATAAGAGTTACTTGGACACAAGCACTGTGATACTTCGGCAGTTGATCTGATACTGAGTGTCTAACGGGCAGGATCTGCTGGACAAAGGGGTGATTCAACTCACATTCCAGGTGGGACAGTGCGGGATGGCGTGAGATTTCATCACCCTACTCAGAACACCGTGCAATTTAAAACTCTGAATTATTTATTTCTGGAATTTCTTATTTAATATTTTTGGACCATGGTTGGCCACAGTAACTGAAACCGAAGAAAGCAAAACCACAGATAAGCCGGGGGAGTGGAGGAGGGGACACTACTGTACTTTGTGTCAGCAGAAAGAGACAAGGGAAACAATTCCAGTAGCAGTTGCCACAATAGCTTGAAATCTAAGCCAACTCACAAAAGCGACCAAAATAATGAGTTCTATTCTCTCCTAGTCCAAAATTCCTCCCATTCAGTAATGACAACAAACAGGACAGGTAGGGCAACTTGAATTCAGGCATACTTGATTTATTTATACTTCTTGTGACCATGGAGGTAGGAAAAAAATGGCAGGTAGATATCATGCTTAAAGTGCTCTAGATAAATGCTTCTCAAATACTAGTGTCATATGAATGACCTGGGGTTGTTTTAACATGCAGCTTCTGAGTCAGTATGTCTGGAGTGGGGCCCAAGATTCTGTATTTCTAACAAGCTTTCAGGTGATGTTGGTCCAGGGACCACACTTAAAGTGACGAGGATCTAGAGCACCCTGGCTCCGTGTATCACTTTTATCTACCACCCAAGACTCCCCATATATGATTTCAAGTTCTATGTTTTCTTCTAATCCTCTCACAATCCATCTTAATTTTCTCTGAAAGCTAGTGCTGACAAAATCACATATACTTCTGTCCAGGATTACTAATTATCTCATTTCCATGTTTTTTTCCCCTAATTACAATAGCAGCATCATGAAGAGGGGTTTCCAAAACAGGGGAGTATGGGGGAAAGTTTATTATTACCTGCGTCTTCTTCTCTACTCAGTAAAATTTTAGTTCTTGGCTTGCCTTTGGATCACAAAAATGTAAACATTCCTTATCCTCCCTCTTCCATTCTTCATCTTACATGTATTTTCATTTGTCTAACTGGCCAAGGCCAATTCTCCTAAATCCACCAATTTAACACATTCTGTTTCAGCTAATGGAACACACAAAATATTTCTGAGCATGTATAATTACATAATTATAACTTGCCATCACCATTAACCAAATACACTCTATGTACTTATTATGTAAACTAATACAATTCAGTTCTCCAATATAATATCTTTTGCTTTCATAGGAAGGGGAAAATAGTTCCTGAAAGAGTATATGATACACTTGAATCATTCCTAAACCAGTACCTTAGTGGTAATTATGTGTCTTGGAAAGAAGAGCTTGTTTCCATTTATCTATTATTGCGTAACAAACTACCTTATAAATCTGTGGCATAAAACAAAATTAATCCTTATCTCTGATAGTTCTATTATTTAATGGGATCAGCTGAGTGGTTCTCACTGGGGTGTCTCATAAAAGTGGCTTCTTCATTCTTATGTTTGGTGCCTGCGCTGGGACAGTTGGAACAGCTGGAGCTGGTTGGGAACCTCTTTCTCCATATGGCTCTCATGGGCTTCCTCACAGCATGGTTGTCTCAGAGAAATCAGACTTCTTACATGGCTGTTGGCTTTTTCTAGATGGAGTGTTCCAAAAACCCAGGAAGAAGTTGCATGGCTACTTATGATTTAGCCTCAGAAGTTACACAGCATCACTTCTGCCATATTCTATTGGCCCAAGTAGTCTGGGCTAATCAGAATTCAAGAAACTGGAGGGAAGAGCTCCATTTCTTGTTAGAGGCAAGACTTATACATATAGGGTGGGAAGGAACTGAGAGCAGCCATCTTTAAGATAAACGACCATGACTGCTAGAACAGAACACAGGCAGAACACACCTTGACATAAATAGTAGCAATATTTTTTTGCATGTCTCCTAAGGCAAAAGAAATAAAAGCAAAAATAAACAAATGGGACCTAATTAAACTTAAAAACTTTTTGCACAGGTACCAAAGGGGGAAGGGGGGGGTGGGATGAATTGGGAAATTGGGATTGACATATATACTCTACTATGTATAAAACAGGTAACTAATGAGAACCTACTGTATAGCACAGGGAACTCTACTCAACGCTCTGTGGTGACCTAAATGGGAAGGAAATCCAAGAAAGAGGGGATATATGTATACATATAGCTGATTCACTTTGCTGTACAGCAGAAACTAACACAACATTGAAAAGCAACTATGTTCCAATAAAAATTAATTTAAAAACCAAAAAAACTAGAGCAGGTGTTCTCAGAAATGGAGATTATACCAAGAAGGGCACTTCACCTCTGTGGTATTCTTTCCAAAACTTAGACATAACATGGATCCCTTCATGAAATAAACATCAGAAAAACCCAGATCTGGAGACATTTTCCAGGATACCTGGCTGGGACTATCATGGAAAACAAGGAAAATCTGAGACACTGTCAGAGACCAGAGCAGACTGATGAAAAAGACAACCAAATGCAAAATGGTACCAGAGATTGGCTTCTGGAACAGAACGAGGATATCAATGGAAAAATTGGTAAAATTCAAATGAAGTCTGGAGTTAATAAAAACAAAACAAAACAAAATAAAACTTCTGTGCAGCAAAGGAAACCATCGACAAAACAAAAAGACAACCTACTGTCTGGGAGAAAATATGTGCAAATGATGCAATGGACAAGGAGTTACTATCCAAAATGTGCAAACAGCTCATGCAACTCAATATCAAAAAAACAAACAGCCCAATGAAAAAATGGGGAGAATACCTGAATAGACATTTTTCTGAAGAATACATACATGTGGCTAACAGGCACATGAAAAGATGCTCTACATCGCTAATTATTAGAGAAATGCAAACCAAAGCCACAATGAGGTATCATGTTATGCCTGTCATAATGGCTATTATCAAAAAGTCTACAAATAACAAATATTGGAGAGGGTGTGGAGAAAAGGGAACCTTTATACACTGTTGGTGGGAATGCATATCAGTGCAGCTACTATGGAAAACAGTATGGAGGTTCCTCAAAAAACTAAAAATAGAACTACCATATGATCCAGCAATTCCACTCCTGGGTATATATCTGGAAAAATCAAAAACAATAATTCAAAAAGATACATGCACCCCAATGTTCATAGCAGCACTATTTATAATAGCCAAGACATGGAAGAAATCCAAGTGCCCAATAACAAATGATTGGATTAAGATATAGTGTAGAAACTATCTATAGATGGTATAGATAGATAGATAGATAGATAGGTAGATATACAGTAGGATATTACTTAGCCATAAAAAATGAAATACTGCCATTTGCAGCAATGTGGATGGACCCAGAGAATATTATGCTTAGTGATATTAGACAGAGAAAAACAAATATCACTTATAAGTGTAATCTAAAAAACAACAGAAGTGAATGTGTATGCAAAACAGGAACAGACTCACAGATATAGAAAACAAACTTGTGATTACCAAAGGAAAGAAGGAAGGCGGGAGAAACAAATTAGGGTTATGGGATTAACAGATACAAACTACTATGTATAAAACAGATAAGCAGCAAGGATATACCATATAGTACAGGGAATCAAAGCCATAGCAAAGTGACAAGAGTGAATGAATACGTCATGATTGTCTGAATAAACTTCTCTAGGGGCCATTTTACAAATAATGAAACAAAAGTGCAACAAGATTAAGTAAAACTTTAAACGGTGCACAGCTTCTGTGTGCTGCAACTGAGATCTGATTCCCAGTCTATCGTTTTTTTCTGTTTCTCCAAGCAGCCTCACTTAATGAAATCTAAAAAAGGAAATTATAGATATTGTAATTGGATGGGATTTGCTGGAGGACGTACAGGAATATAATAGTAGAAGGAAGTCATAAATGGTCTAAAGCTGAAACCAAGAGAAAGAGAGAAGCTCAGATAGAAACGTTTGGGCCCTAGAGAGATCACCAGCAATCCAGTCTTGTTCAGGGACGTGCATCACACGTCAGCTAGAGTAAGGGTCCCAACCCCATTATGCCTGCCTCCATAGTTTGTGTTCTTTCTGCTACACCAGGCTAGTGAGAAGTCATCACACCTCAGTCAAATAGGACTGGATCCAGGGTAGAGTACCAAGACCCAGTGCTAATCCACAGGCAGACCAATAAATATAAATGATCATTTCTATTGACCATTTATTGAGTGTTATATTAGATTGGCATTTGGCATCTCAATACTATCTTCACTCCTTTCCATGCTCTTCCCATATCTTTGGGGCAGGAAGGCTGGAAACATTTCCCAGATCCTCTTGCCAGAAGGGTTCTAATTTAGAATCTACTAATGGGAGGATTTTGTGTAAGATTTAGAAGGATGAAGAGAAAGAAAAGCCATTCTTTTTGCTTGTGGTTTTCCTGACTAAATTGTTGCTGACACAAAGACTCTTCTGGGCATCTCCTAAGAGTTTTGGACACTTTAATCATCCTGTTAAGCCCATGACATTGGTGTTATTATTTCCATTTGAGAAATGAAGAAATTGAGCTCAGAAAGCTTAACTGATTTGCCCAGGGTCATTCAACAAATAGATTCCTCAACATGGATTCAAATATGGAGATCATACTCTTTCCTACCATTCAAAACTGCCTATGAGAGTAATGGTATGGGTGTGAGCAACACAGGCAAGATTATGGGAGCCCTGTAAGAATCCTCACACTGTGCTAATTGTTCTCGAGAAGCAGAGGGGCAAAGAAAGCATGCCTTAATCACCTGAGGAGCATTTAAAAGTTTACGTTTTAAAATTTCACTTCCCTCTTCAACAAGGGTGTATTAGAATCTCCCCTTGGGAGGGGATGGCGGGGAATGGTTAAAGATTAGAGGTTTTTCAATAAGCTTTGATTTAAACGTTCTCTAGACAATTCTGATACAAAACTCTGCTTGAAAACCAGGGTTGTAGATCTACCATGTAGTTAGATTATACTAGACAGAATGATTCACCACCACTCCCATCCCGGGTATGGTGGCAATTCAATAAGCGCCGTTCAAACCTAATTCAGGCACTGTGCAAAGGTTAAGTTTTCAGGTAGAGAGAATCAATGGCCTGATCTGAATGAGGCTGATGGTGAAGGATTCTCACACAGAAGATTTTCAATAAATGTTGTTGACATCTTGCTCACTCTTGGAATAGTGTCTAAGAAGATATGCCTTTGTCTTCTTTCCAGTAAGCCCCGATATAGTCTGTCTGAGGAGTAACTGTCATTACAGCATTACAGTGCAGCAAAATCGGTGTGGAAATTTAAGGTACATTTTATTCAATTGAAAATGAAGCCTAGAACTTTAATCAAATACTTCTCAGACACTTTCCAGAGAAGCAAGCTTAATGTGTCAAGTAACTCTTAAATAGAGTCACTGCCTGCATTACCAGAGTCTGTGCTAGACAAAAACATTTACCTTTGCAGCCTATCTTCATTTTGATTTCTGCCAGATTTGTGATTCCCTATTAGCAACCTGCTCTGTATCCACAAACTCTATCTCCCTTTCAGATAGTCTGTTAGGGAACATTACGGAGTTAGTAAAGGATCACTCTTTGGATTCCTAATTCTGCTTTTATATATTGTCAAAGACAATGGTATTTGCCTCTTACCTTTAAATTACTTCTGCTGATTCCTTTATTCAACAAATATCTTATGAAATATTTATTTAATTTGTAGTATTTGTCAGGCACTGTGTTAAGAAATAAGGATAGGTTAACCTCAACCAATCCTGGCCAAATAGATGTGGCCCTGAGAAAGCTTTATGCACTGTACACATGTGGTGGGGGTTAGGTATAGGGGATACCTGAAATTCACATGACTGAATGGGCAAAGTGTTAGTTCCAATTTAATAAAGGAGCCTGTATTTAGTCTGCCTAAACATATAATTCTATTTCAAAAGGGTTGTCATTAAAAGTATTTATAGAATGTTTACTATGTATAGCCTTGCTCTAGAGGCTAACATTAAAAAAAAAATTTAGTAAGAATCAGTCCCTGCCCTCAAAGAATTCAGTTTGGGGTGAGCAACTGTTGGATAAAATAAGATAAAAGGCCATACACACTCATATATAATATATCCACTCTACTAGAAAGGTCAGGGACAATATTTGATTTTGGTCTTGGAGGATAAGGGGGTTTTGACAGACTGAAGAAGAGTAGAGTGCATTCAAGAGAGCCTGTGCAAAATCACTGATGCAGGCTCCAGAATGATACTTTCTGCTTGAGACTGTGGATCTCAATCTGCCACATAGTAGAATCACCTGAGGCCCCCTAAACTAAATGAGAAAAAGTAAAACTTTCCAACATAGGTGAATGGGTTATATCAGTCCTTCAATATCATTGAGGTAACCACCCAATTCTTTGAAAAAGAAAACAAAACTGTCCTTGTTTTACAAATGTAGTCTTTACAGGACGAGAGGTGTGGCTCCAAAAATAATCCAAAGCCCATCCATCCTTTTACCACTCCCCAAACCTTCCCTATTTCTCTTAAGAGGCTTGTAAATATTAAACAAATGGGAAACAAAGTCATCCTAGGAGGAACTTGCCTGTACCTTTCAGATCAATATGTCCTATCTGGTCTTCTCAGGAACCCTTATCTCTGCCATCTTTTTAAATGCAAATTTTAAAAAAGAGGGTAGGGACTTCCCAGGTGGCGCAGTGGTTAGGAATCCGGGTTCAAGCCCTGGTCTGGGAAGATCCCACATGCTGCGGAGCAACTAAGCCTGTACACCACAACTACCGAGCCTGAGCTCTAGAGCCCACAAGCCACAACTACTGAGCCCTCATGCCACAACAACTGAAGCCCGCACACCTAGAATCTGTGCTCTGCGACAAGAGAAGCCACTGCAATGAGAAGCCCGTGCACCACAATGAAGAGTAGCCCCCACTCACCACAACTAGAGGAAGACCATGCACAGCAGCAAAGACCCAATACAGCCAAAACTAAATAAAAATAAGTTAAGAAAAAAAAGTGTAAAGTAATTTAGAACTTAACTTGTCAAGATAAATAGAAATCCTAAGTGTCTTTTCTGTAAACACTAGTAAAATGGGTTTAGCCATCTAGATAGGTGACCTTGATTTGTTCCATCTGCCAGAAGCCCAATTTGAATCCAACCCCTTGTAACTGATGGGTTTTATGTTGTACCTGACTCAGGACTGAAATTTTGGAATGGGAACTATGAAGACTTTGTGTTTGTTTGCGTGTTTATATGTATCTATATGTGTGTTGTAGGTGTATGGTATTGCCAAAAATTAATTTGTAAAAGAGCTCTACTTAATTGGCTTTTAAAAAAATTAAGTGCTTATATAAATACTCAGAAAATAATCTGGCCAGAATGAATTTCAGGTTCATGTCATCTGGAAAATATTCAGTACTAAACTGATATCGGGTATTGAAGGTGGCTTAAACTTGTTGGTTTGATTAATATATACATGTCTTTAGAGTCATCAATGTTGAGTATAACACTTCTGTTGTACCTAGGTTTACTAGAGATGAAATAAAATCTTATTCTATGTTATAAATTTGTATGTTTTCAGTAAAAGAAGGTAGGAGGAATGAGAGAAAACATACTGAAAAGAGTTGTCAGCATGATCAGGATTTTTTAAGACTGGATTAAATTTAGTTGGGAAAATGGATTTTGTTGGGAGTAGGCTGGGACAAGACTGGATTTGGTTTCTCCCTCCAAAGTTTTCTTGAAATGATGCTTTTTTTTTTTTTAGATTTTATTTATTTATTTATTTATTTTTTGGCTGCGTTGGGTCTTCCACTGCTGTGTGTGGGCTTTCTCTAGTTGTGGTGAACGGGGGCTACTCTTCGTTGTGGTGTGAGGGCTTCTCGTTGCGGTGGCTTCTCTTGTTGCAGAGCACAGGTTCTAGGCGCGCAGGCTTCAGTAGTTGCAGTACACGGGCTTCAGTAGTTGTGGTTTGCAGGCTCTAGAGCACGGGCTCAGTAGTTGTGGCCCATGGGCTTAGCTGCTCCACGGCATGTGGGATCTTCCCGGACCAGGGCTTGAACCCGTGTCCCCTGCATTGGCAGGCAGATTCTTAACCACTGTGCCACTAGGGAAGCCCTGAAATGCTGCTTTTGATAACAGATAGTATGAGTTTCTTTGACTTTAAGTGATCTGTATTTGCTTTTGAGATCTTTTGTAACTTTGGTTAAAGAATAAGTATTGTCTCACAGTGACCTATGATCTTATTTGACCAAGTGTTTTAAAACTTTTTAACAAACTTCCCAAATATCAAATTTTAATTAAGTTTCTTTTGATTTCCAGTGAACCCTGGGGTACTTTAGAGGTCCCCTGATGTATCTTAAAAGAGAAATATTTAACTAGGATTATTTGGTATGTTAAGTTAAATGTAATCATTTGTAATTCTGGTTATTGTAACCAAGTTTCTTTATTGATTACACGGTAATCAGATTTTTACCATGCCTTTTAAGTCTTTTGTCATTTATCGATTTTTTTTTTTTACTCTGAGGCTGTTACAAAAAGTGCTTCATCATCAAGGAGATTCATAGAAAGTCTATGAAAGCAGTTACAACAGTTCCACACCAAGATGATGGCTATGCGAGGATTTCAGACTATGCTGACTTAAAACAAGGAGCTGTTCTGCCCCTGGGGCCCCTAGATCTGGCATCCAGGGATTTTTACTCCCTGACAGGCAGGGTGATGCCCTTACTCAGCCTTGAAACAGTTACAGAAGACGGACCATTGCCCTTCTGCTTCCTGTAAGAATATGGGAGTAAAATCTCTGACATGGGAATGAAACAGGAGGGAAGGGGGCAGGGCACAACCTTTGAAAGAATGACATAGCCCAAGGACATGACATAAACTGATTAGAATCAAATGGGTCCATGATGGCCAACAAGTCAACTTCCACTGGACCTTGAGCCTCAGTATACAAGCTCACTGTAACACATCAGCAAGCTAAATGACACACCCACAGGCGCCATGCCAGTTCCAAGGCCAACCATAAGGATCAAAAAGTGGGTGGTGGCCCAATGCTTGGAAATCCCCGCCCCTTCCTGAAATAGCTGGACTATTCCTCCCACTCATTAGCCTATGAAATTACCTACTCCTATAAAAACTGACAACCCCATGCCCTGGTGCCTTTCTCACCTTCTGAGATGGCCCACACTCTGTGGAGTGTGTTTCTCTCTAAATAAATCCACTTCTTACCTAAAAAAAAAAAAAAAATCACCTGAGGCTCCACCCCAGCCCCAAATAGCCCTGGAATTTGGAGAGCTAACATAGTGGAACTTGACTGAACCAATAACAAGCAACATGAATGACAAAGAAGCCACCCCTTTTTTTTTCTCTTTTTTTTGCCGTGCCTCATGGCTTGTGGGATCTTACTTCCTCTACCAGGGATCGAACCGGGGCACTTGGCACTGAGAGTGTGGAATCCTAACCACTGGACCACCAGGGAATTCCCAAGAAGCCATTCCTGCAGCAGTGTCCCCCGATCTCCTGATCTTGAGTGTGAGAGGTCTATACTAAGGTGACTTTCCAAAAAATCTTTCCTTTGATCCCTAATCCCTTTCCTGCACCAACCCTGGGATCAAGACTCTTCATGACCCCTTCCTTCACAGGTTTCCTAATGAATTCATGATCACAGTTCCTACCATGTTTTTCCTATGGCAACATTTACAGATTTCATGCATAAATCAGATACTTACCATGCTTCTTCTTTAAGAACAACTCTGCTCTTTGCTCTCTTCCCAACAGGGACTTTACACAGTCTTTCTTTTCTACTTGTTCTTGCTGAGTACTGAGAAAACAGGAAATCCTTCCAGATAAAGAAATCAGGAAATTTGGCTTCATATTCCCCCTGCTGCTCATCACCTATACCTATATTCCTAGTTAGATTTCCAAATGTGGTGTAAATAGCACTAGACTTGATGTAAGACAGGTCTGGGTTCAAATATCAGCCTTATTCACTGCCTAACTGCAACTCTGGGCAAATGAGTACCTTCAGATCTTTGAGCTTCAGTTTCCAACTTTGTATAAAATAGTTAGTCACACCCACTATATAGGGTTATTGTGAGGGTTGAAATGAGAGAACGACAGGTTACAGTGCCCTAAAATGTTAATTGGATTTGATTTCTAAACCATTTATTTTTCCATTTCAGTAACCAATGATTACTTTAGCTATCTTTCCAGAAAAATATCTTCTTGGTAGCTAAACTCATATATTTGCTCTTAGAACAGGAAGTTGGCAATTTTTTTGGTTGGATAATACAGTGAATATTGTCAGCTTTGTGGGTCCTGTGGTCTCTGATGCAACTTATCCACTGTGCTATTGTAGCAAGAAAGCAGCTATAGGCAACACATAAGTGAGTGGGCCTGGCTATGTTCCAATAAAACTTTATTTACAAATAAAATGTCCACAGGGCCAGATCTGGCCTGCAGTCATAGTTTGTTGACCTCTGTCTTAGAACACAAGGCAAAGCATTGCACGGAGAAAAGAAAATAGACTTGGCCTTTTTCTAGTCACAGATTTAAATCCTAGATCTATTACTAGTTAGCTCCACTATCTTCAGCAGTTTGTTTAATCCCCTCGTGGGCCTCTGTTTCATCATCTGTGGAATACAGACAATAATAGCACTTTTAACAAAATTAAAACAGTGTTCACTTGGAAGTGTGGTTTAAAGAGTTACTGATAAATGATAACTTTTATTATTTGTTTATTTTGGATGGGGATGTTTTTACTACTTTTGTTGGTTTCTCTTCTCCATTTCTTCCTCTTGCTTCCCTTCCTCATTCATTTATCCTGCTGCCTATGATCCCATGAAATTTCTCTATCCATGACATCCAATGTTAATGTCCTTCCTACTCCCCACATACCAGCTTGATCTTATTTTTTCTAGAAATTATAATACCAGAAACGGGCAATATGTAAATTTTTGTGATATATCTATATATGGGAGAATACTAGAACATATCACTTACATTCACACACTATGAAGTGTTTTATTTGAAAATACTCAGTTGAACTTGGAACAACATAATCTACTTGATTCCAGAAAAACAGAGACTAACAATGCTTAGAATAAATCCCTCTAATTAGAATAATGTTACCCAAATCAACTATTAATCTAGATTTCTTTGGATGAACTGGCCACACAAATATTATTTTAAGACCAGATTATAAACTGAGCATAACAGTAATGAGTATACTGGCCAAAAGTTAATATGAAACTCTTTAATCCATTTATGTTTGTGTTCATAAACACCCAGTGGGCTGAGGAAAGAATGGGGAGGCTGATTTTTATTGAGCATCTGTATGTGCCAGGTACTCTAGTAGGATCTTTGTATACATCATCTAATTTAACCCTTACAGTCAGATTATATTATTAGGATTTTAAAGGTGAGGAAACTGAGACTCGGAGTTTAAAGTCAATTACTCAATATCACCTGGCAAGTAAGTGGTGGAACTTGAATAATAAACCCAGGTACCCAGGTATGTACCACTATGTACGTACCATACCATGTGCCTTATTTTCACTGACTTGACCATTTAGTGAAAAAGATCAAAATGAATGAATGCCCTGGTCAGTCAAAACAATCAAAACAGCCTGAGTATGATGCACGCTCTTCTCTGAAAACCAGTTAACAATTGTTGCTTTCACACAGACTGGATATTGATTGCACTGTATGAAATGTCTATTGAAACATTTTTCCTTTCCCTTAAACTATTAGGCTAGATTAGATTTGGAAGTTATGCTCCAGGATCTAGCTCCTTGAAGGACTATTGTCACTTTCTCTATGGAGTAAATATTGAGACTTGAAAGAAACTTACTCTTGTGGTTTTGTTGCTCAGTAAAGGACCCACACCCACACCTTACTCAGAGCTCTTGAAACTCTAGTGGTAACTTCCTGCCTGCTCTACCTTCTTGCCCCCGTCTTCCCCGAGAGACGACTGGTTGTGAATAACTGTTTGACTTGCATGAATAACGTAAAAAGTGAAACGATGATGAGACATTATATTAAACCTACTTCAATATGGAAACCACAGGGAGAGGAAAGAAACAAAAGAAGATCCAGAATTATCTTAATTTTGAATAATTTAAAAAAGCATTCCTCCTGCAAGTGTCAGAAAGATTATCATGTCCCTCTTTCCCATGGAGGTGCCCCTGGCATCCAAATAAGCTGTCTTTAGAGAGAGCACAGGGACAGGTATAATCCCACTTAAATATTGGACCTACAGTTGCATATATTTAGACATACCTGTACTCACCATTATGTGTTGAAAACCTTTTTTCCTGCTGCCTGATTAATCGATATCAATCTGGACTATTTATATAGAAGCTTTTCTTCTGTTTTTGTTTCCCCTTTGTAGCTAAACAAGTGGTCTACTCTTTGTGCTTATGCCTGCTTATCTGCTGCAACTAATTAGCAGTCACCTAAGTGTGACTGAGTGATTGATTAGCACTATTGAGCATTACAAGCCTCAATCTGCTAAATGTTCTCATAGGATTGCAGATACATAATAAGCATTTCTGAAAAGATACCTTTTGGGCTGCACCTGCAGGCCTACAAGCCCTGTACTTGCCCAGCTGTATATTTTCTAATTTTTTAACATCTTTATTGGAGTATAATTGCTTTACAATGGTGTGTTAGTTTCTGCTTTATAACAAAGTGAATCAGCTATACATATACATATATCCCCATAGCTCCTCCCTCTTACGTCTCCCTCCCACCCTCCCTATCCCACCCTAGGTGGCCACAAAGCACCGAGCTGATCTCCCTGTGCTATGCGGCTGCTTCCCACTAGCTATCTATTTAACATTTGGTAGTGTATATATGTCCACGCCACTCTCTCACTTCGTCCCAGCTTACCCTTCCCACTCCCCATGTCCTCAAATTCATTCTCTACGTCTGTGTCATTATTCCTGTCCTGCCCCCTAGGTTCTTCAAAACCATTTTATTATTTTTTTTTTGTAGATTCCATATATATGTGTTAGCATACAGTATTTGTTTTTCTCTTTCTGACTTACTTCACTCTGTATGACAGACTCTAGGTCCATCCACCTCACTACAAATAACTCAATTTCGTTTCTTTTTATGGCTGAGTAATATTCCATTGTATATATGTGCCACATCTTCTTTATCCATTCATCTGTCGATGGACCCTTAGGTTGCTTCCATGTCCTGGCTGTTGTAAATAGAGCTGCAATGAACATCGTGGTACATGACTCTTTTTGAATTATGGTTTTCTCAGGGTATATGCCCAGTAGTGGGATTGCTACCATACTATCGTATGGTAGTTCTTAAATTACAGACCTCAGTATAGTTCCCTGTTCTATGCAGTAGGTCCTTATTGTCCTATGTTCAATATTTGTAATAACCAATAATGGAAAAAGATCTCAAAAAAATAATACATATATATATTTATGTATAACTGAATCACTTTGCTGTACACTTGAAACTAACACAACATTGTAAATTAACTATACTTCAATTAAAAATAAAATAAATTAAAAAATTGCAAACCTTAGAACCAGTTTTGGATGCACATGTGTTTAGTACCTTCTGATGATGCCTCGTTTTGTTTTGTTGTTATTGTTTACCAAAAGCCATATTGCCATCTACCGTATTTTCCAGAACTGATTTTCAAAAAAATTCTACCCTTAACCAAGAAATATAACCATTAAGGGTTATTCAAAATAACATGCCATAGGTGCTGAGAGCCAGCGGTGTTAGACTGGAAAGCATAAGGGCATTAGAATAAAACAAGCTTGGGTTTGAATTCCAGCCCTGCTATGATCTTACACCATTTTCTGCATCTTGGTCTCTCCACCTGTATAATCGTTACAATAATACTACCTGGGGTTTTTGAGAACACTAAATGAGTCAATATGAGTCAATGCATGTGAAGTGTCTGGCAAAAAAAAAAAAATGATGTTTTATCCAATATTTGCTGCACTTCTGGAAGGTCTACAGTAGGACTACAATGTTTCTTCTGCTTGTATGTCTAAGGACCTCCCACTTCAGCTTGCCATATTTGAGCAGTTGGATCTACTTTTCTCCTTCCCGCAACATGTTCTCTAAACCACATCCTGTAACACTGCTCTCAGTCAAGGCTCTGCACAAGCTCTCCAGTAACCTATTCTACATACGATAGAGCCTCTAGTCATAATCCTTCACCACTGCTCTCTTCTAACAGAATCTAGGAAATCCAAATTCAAGAAAGCCTTTTTACATTCAGCTAAAATCTCCTAATATTACCTGTTTCCTTCACTTTACGTTTCTAGTCCTGTTGATGTAACCATACCTTTCATATCTAATTATCCACTGTCTATTAGATGGTAAAACACATGGTGTCTAGGAATGCTTTTTGTTTTTAAACATATTGCAACTCAGATGAAGAGGGGAAGTCCTCTACAATGTGTATGGACAGACCGCCAGTAGAGTTCCCTACACCGACAACAAGTTGCACTTGAGTCAGAAAAATGTTTAGGCATTTTTTAAAATGTTGTGAGATATGACATGTAGATTTTACTACATTTGATACAAACATGTGGATCTCATTTACAATATATGAAGAGGTTAAAAAAATGTTGCTGTCATTTTGAGTTACATATTCATATATAAATCTGGCTCCAGATATTACGTTGGAGGAAAAAGGTAATTCTCGTTTCAAGTTGGGACACATTATCCTTGAACCTAATTTTTCAGCCAAGTAATGATCCCTATGTCTCCTTTTTATCATATTACTTATCAAGTTATTTATGATCTGGGAAAGATGCTAAAATGGTTTTGGCATATCAGAGGAACATCAGTTGTGAATTGCTGGTCCTAGTTAGAGTGACATGCTGTCTTTGACCTTCTTCATTTTGGGAGATAACTTTAGATGGTTAACTTATTTTTTTAAATCTTTGACAAATTGGTTTAGAGAACTCAATGCATGTCTTGGTATGGTAATCCCATGGAGAAACTATCTCAAAACTTTCATCTGCTGGACCAGACTTAGAAGTGAGAATTATACACTATCATCCCCAAAGGGCACGGGGAGGGAGAAGGATAATACAAACAACGTAAGTCCCAGCTGTCTTTCATAAGTTACAGATTAAAATTATAGATATCAATATATCTCAAGAAGACTAGATACTAAGCATCTGGATAATAGGAGTTACACATAATCATTTCTATCTCCCCTCTCCATTAGTTCCTATTAAGGAGGTCTGGAAAGTAGTAGATGTCCAAACATTCTTTCTAGCATCTTACACTTATAGTTGGAAATGTCCTACTGAGAGGTGCAGGCTTCCAGAGGGATGGCCTGATGTCCTTTCCTTCATCCTTTGATATGTAGTCTCCAGAAGATAACAGTAAACTCAGAAAGGAACACACAATTTTGAGCATGGAAATAAACTGTCACTTCAGCTGTGGATGATGGAAAAGGATGATAATGATGATGATGATGTATGTGTCTGTGATAGGAGGATGAGTTTGACAGTGAAAGGGCACACAGCACATAACTTCATGAATATCAAAATTTTCTCTCTCCTGTAGAATTATAGATCTGGTTTACTAAAGCCTTAACAAAAGTTAGTTTATACATGATAGCTACTTATCTGGAACTTGAATCTAGGATAGATAATTACACATTGCACTATTCCATTCTTTTAGCAGCTTTAAAGATTATACCTGTGCATGTGTGGGAGAGATTAGACAATTTCTCTTGTTCTGTCCAGTAAGCAAATGGATAGAACCTCCGAATAGAAAGTGGTACTTTTCAGGCAAAAACAAAATGGTCCTTTAAAAAGATTAAGATAGGCTCAAGGATGTACTGTACAACACGGGGAATATAGCCAATATTTTGTAATAACTGTAAATGGAAAGTAACCTTTAAAAATTGCATAAAAATTTTTTTAATTTTTTAAAAAAGAAAAAAATCATTCTTTTATTCTCAAAGCCTCAGAGTTATTACAAATTATTTTACATTGAAAGTAATACAACTTAGCCTTGCTAAAATAAAATGATCAGTAATAGAGGGCACTGAGATTTGAAATAAATCATACCAATTCAGCCTTTTATTTATTTACTTGTATTCATTTGCTTAGAGAATAAGTATTTACTCACTTATTTTTGACACAAATTGTACTGTGCATAGCACATGTAGGAGGTTGATAGAGGACACCAGTGATTGCCTTCAAGGAACTGACAGTCCAGTGAGAGAGCTAAGAATGGATTTTTTTTTTTTTTTAGTGGTACACGGGCCTCTCACTGTTGTGGCCTCTCCCATTGCGGAGCACAGGCTCCGGATGCGCAGGCTCAGCGGCCATGGCTCACGGGCCCAGCCGCTCCGCGGCATGTGGGATCCTCCCGGACTGGGGCATGAACCCGTGTCCCCCGCATCGGCAGGCAGACTCCCAACCACTGCGCCACCAGGGAAGCCCTAAGAATGGATTTTAAATCTAGAATATACTACTTAAGAAAATATTTGCAAACGATGCAACCGACAAGGGATTAGTCTCCAAAATTTACAAACAGCTCATGTGGCTCAATATCAAAAAAATAAACAAACAACCCAATCAAAAAATGGGCAGAAGAACTAAATACACATTTCTCTAAAGAAGACATACAGATGGCCAAGAGGCACATGAAAAGATGCTCAACATCACTAATTATTAGAGAAATGCAAATTAAAACTACAATGAGATATCACCTCACACCAGTCAGAATGGCCATCATCAAAAAATCTACAAGCAATAATTACTGGAGAGGATGTGGAGAAAAGGGAACCCTCCTACACTGTTGGAGGGAATGTAAAGTGGTACAACCACTATGGAGAACAGTATGGAGGTTCTTTAAGAAACTGCAAACAGAGCTACCATATGATCCAGCAATCCCACTCCTGGACATATATCTGGAGAAAACCATAATTCGAAAAGATACATGTACCCAATGTTCACTGCAGTACTATTTACAGTAGCCAAGACATGGAAGCAACCTAAATGTCCATCAACAGAGGAATGGATAAAGAAGATATGGCACATATATACAATGAAATATTACTTGGCCATAAATAGAATGAAATATGCCATTTGCAGCAACATGGATGGACCTAGAGATTATCAGACTAAGAGAAGTAAGTCAGACAAAGAAAGACAAATATCATATGACATTGCTTATATGTGGAATCTAAAAAAAAGTTACAAATGAACTTATTTACAAAATAGAAACAGACTCACAGCCTTAGAGAATGAATTTATGGTTACCAGGGGAGAAGTGTGAGAGGAGGGATAGATTGGGAGTTTGGGATTGACATGTATAACACATTGCTATATTTAAAATAGATAACCAACAAGGACTTACTGTATAGCACAGGGAACTCTGCTCAGTACTCTGTAATAACCTAAATGGGAAAAGAATTTGAAAAAGAATAGATACATGTATATGAAAAAATAAATAAATGAATAAAAAAGAAAGAAAGAAAAAGGAAAAAAGAAAAGAGGTGAAACCTGTTTTCTGAGAACTCAAAGCAAGCTATCACTTGTAGTTGAGAGGCACCGGAATGGGCTCATGGCAAAGGTGGCTCTGAGCACAGCTCCAATTCATGGGTCAGACAGACACACATCAAGCTTGGGGACAGGTGTTCCAGAGAGAGGTTTTATTGAATGGGCTGAAGGTAACTTAAGTTGGAAGCACA
Source organism: Globicephala melas (assembly GCF_963455315.2). NCBI lineage: Eukaryota > Metazoa > Chordata > Mammalia > Artiodactyla > Delphinidae > Globicephala > Globicephala melas. The sequence goes on along the minus strand of NC_083335.1, from coordinate 20,955,339 downwards.
TTGCATAAGTTCTTCAAGGTCAGGCTAAGGAAAGCAGAATGACAAGTATGTAATATATTTAACATCTTAATACATATAATTCAGATGCCACAGATATACTGCAAGTCACTCTCCCAGCAGCTAGAGGGATCTTTTGGAAACAAAGACCTGATACTGTCACTCTACTTATTTTTTCTCTCTGATTTTTGGCAAAAAGTCCCCAAATCTTAACACACCTACAAGACCTTGCACGACCTGAGTCTTCACTTCATTCTACGAAATTTCCAATCTGCTTTCTCTACTTCCCCTAGACTGGGGTTCTTGCGGGTACCAGAAATATACCTTATTTCCCACATCTAGGTCTTTATGTACCCTTTTTTTATGCTCAGAATATTCTTCCCACTAAACTTTGACTGGCTTATTTTTATTCATGCTTCAAAAGCTTAGCTAAAATATCACTTTCTTGGTACTCCTGACTAGGTCAGATATAAACCCCGTCATCTACTCTCTTAGCAAATGGCCTTCATAATACTTAAAAATGATCCCATGGTAAGGACTAATATACTGAGCAATCATCATGTACCAGGTACTATACTACCTGCTAAATGAATGTTTGTTGAATGGACGGATGAAGGAAGGAATAAATTAATCAATATTGTTAGCCCAGAAAGAATGAATAACTCAGATATCATCAAGTTTTAAGTTCACACTTCCTTTTAATTCCCAAATTAAAATAGTATCTGTCCATATGACTGCTGGAAGTTCTGGCTTGTCCCTCAAATATATGAGATCATCAGGAAATTGTCATGTGTTCCAGAAACCATTCCTGGGTGTTACCCAGGAGAAAGCTCATATCACAAGATATTTGGATAACAGTGGTTAAAATTTATTGAACGACTGCCATATTCCAGGGACTGTTTACATATATTTTACATATGTAACTATATGAAATGTCTATGTATCCTTATATTCACGTGTGCATGTGTCTGTATGTGTGTATACTTATTTAATACTCAGAATGTCCCAATGATTTAGTGTCACAATATATTAAAAAGAGGATACTAAGTCCTGGTAAAGTAAGTACTGTCTTCAAGGTCTCCATGTGGTGGAACTTAAAACTGGAGGCTGGAGAGGGTGGTACTCACCACCCTCCTCCCTGCCCCACCGTCTGCTACAATATTTTGGGGACTGCTTTATCTCCTCCCAACAGTAGTGCTCTTAGGTAACATTTCTCCTGTTAATAGGGTTGCCAGATTAAAAAAAAAAATACAAGGCAACTAGTTAAACTTGAATTTCAGATAAACAGCAAATGATTGCTGAATATAAATATTTCTCAAATATTGCAGGGAAGATGCACTAAAAACGTATTTAGTTTTTTTACAAAATTCCAATTTAACTGAACATCCTGTAATTTTATTTGCTAAATCTGGCAACTAAACAAAATCTAGTTTCCCAAATTCCCAAACTTCAGAGTACGGAGACAGTTTCCCCTTTCCTCTGTCACAGGCCTGACAGTCAACTCCTCATTTCCTATCCTAGTGAGCTGTGGGTAACTATTTTTGTCTCCTATTTCTGCTTTGCTAGTCCCTTCTAAGTGGGTCTTCTACCTCCTTTTACATAGTACAGCACAATTTTTTCTCTTAATCTCAGCTCATTTTGGTACCACACATGTATGCCTCCTCATCTCTCCTATGCCTATGCCCTCCTCTCTCTTTCCTCAGCCCTTTCCACTCTCTCATCTCTCAACAAGTTACAATTTACGAGGATTAAAAGAAAACTGCAACTTCTCAGTTTAACTGGGTTCCCCATCTAGAGAACAAGCTTCTTAATTTCTACTCTTTTCCCTGCTTCAATTCTGAGCACATGGCTCTTTAGGTAGTTAATACTCAGTAAAGATTCGATTGCCAAATTTTATAGGTGTGCTCATAATGTTCTTTCTGGGGATATGTTTAGGCAATACATTTTTCTCATAACAGGAGTTTAGCAGGTCACTCAGGGTGGCAATCATCAGGAACTTTCTGGAAGAGAAAGAAAAAGCAAGCCACATCTTATGTTCTAGGGCCTGATGAATCTCAAGAGGCCAAGAGTGTGTACTTTGCAAAGATCTGCAGACCATCAGAGCTAAAAACAGTCCTCAGAGATGTCCTAATGCCACCCCTTAGTGAATTCAGAGAAAACATGACTGAGGCTTATAAAGGAAAAGTGACTAGACTGAGTTCAGAGAGGATCCTTGGTTGATAAATACACAACCATCAAGTTGCGTTGTCAGAAAAACTGCAGTGGGGGGAATCGTTTGAATCCAGGCTCCAACACTAGATAGCTTCGTGATACTTTAGACATCATTTATTCTTCTGGCACCTTATTTGTCTCTCAAATAAAGATGATAATATTGAGCCATGTACCTCGAGGAAATGTTCCAAGGATCAACTGAAATAATGTAGGTGACAGCATTCTGAAAACTGTGAAGTGTTATATCAATGCAAGAAAGTGTCATTGTAGCCACTGTAGCAAGGATTGGAGTTAGTGAATTTGAGGCGGCCATTGTCCTCTGGGTTAGGCAGAGTCTGTGACCTGGCCCTTTGTTGGAGCCCTCTCCTCCAGATATGGGTTCTCTTAAACAAATATTTAACACTGTATGTTCTGATCATCTGTAGTCATTAAAAAGATTAAGGGTTGTTTTTTTTTTCCTTCCTAATAATAATGTATTAGCCTCAGTAGTCTGACCAAATTCCAGACTCAGTAATTGTCTTCCTCCTTACTATTCCTTAATGAGGTTCAAAAGGCTAATTAGTTGTCTGCAAAATACCAAAGTACTTAATGGAGGTAATCTAGCAGGACGATATCTAAATGTAGTGTTTTGGTGAACAACTAGACAGACAGTGGTATAAAGAGCTAAGAAACTGACAGTTTCTATTAATATTCTGTTAACTGAATACAAGGAGATTTAAAAATAAAAAAAAACAAAGACACCTTCATTATAAATAGTGATTTAAAGATAGAGAAGCAATTTTTGATGTTGGCCTAAGACTGTCAACACAAAAATAAATATTTTAAAAGAAATAACAAAATATAATATCACATTGTCCTTGGAATTACAATAAATTGATAGCTGGGTAAAGCAGTAATTTGTATTGACTTGAACTGCAAACCATCGTAAGGCCCTGATATATCCCTAAAGAAGAGAATGTGCTCTGTCTACCCAGCTATACACTGTCATATTCTACTGGAACCTCTTTTTTTGCAGATATTGGCTTGACTTATTTAGGGGAGATCAATTTACATTATACATGCACATAATTATATTCTCGTATGTATACCCAATGAGAAGTAGTATGTTTCTTCTTTTTTGTTTGTTTCTTTGTTTGGTTTTTATTTGGTTATTTTTTCAGAGATATTTGTAAAACCCACAAGCTGGAGAAGGGACTAGCAGAAATTATATGAGATCACATGACTTGGTAAGTGACTGTTTCAGCAAATTGCAGGTGGTTAGCTTCAAGGACAGTAATATCTATTTGGAAAATAACTGGAAAATGAGAAATTATCTTTCCATCATACACACACATGCATATACATATACATTTATGTGTGTGTGTATATATGTGTAATTCACTTTTAAATTCCTAATAATGAATATCATCTGTAACAGTTACATTGCTTTCTTGCCTATCATTCAGTTTTTCCTGGCAATGATGACCCTGTAATTTTATTTGAGGTGAGGGAGAGAGATAGCTAATTGAATAAGACAGAAGAGACCTTCAAGATGATGGAGGAGTAAGACGCGGAGATCACATTCTTCCCTACAATTACATCAGAAATACATCTACATGTGGAACAACTCCTACAGAACACCCACTGAACGCCAGCAGAAGACCTCAGACTTCCCAAAAGGCAAGAAACACCCCAAGTACCTGGGTAGGGCAAAAGAAAAAAGAAAAAACAGAGACAAAAGAATAGGGATGGGACCCACACCAGTGGGAGGGAGCTATGAAGGAGGAAAGGTTTCCACACACTAGGAAGCCCCTTCACTGGTGGAGATGGGGGGGTTGCAAGGGGGGAAGCTTCGGAGCCATGGAGGAGAGCGCAGCAACAGGGGTGCGGAGGGCAAAGCGGAGAGATTCCCGCACAGAGGATCAGTGCCGACAGCACTCACCAGCCTGAGAGGGTTGTCTGCTCACCTGCCGGGGTGGGTGGGGGCTGGGAGCTGAGGCTCGGGCTTCAGAGGTCAGACCCCAGGGAGAGGACTGGGGTTGGCTGTGTGAACACAGCCTGAAGGGGGCTGGTGCACCACAGCTAGCCGGGAGGGAGTCCAGTAAAAGGTCTGGACCTGCCTAAGAGGCAAGAGACCTTTGTTTCAGGGTGTGAGAGGAGAGGGAATTCCTTCCCTGTGTGCCCAAAGAAGGCAGAGCACTGCTTAAGCGAGCTCCAGAGACAGAGGCGAGCTGTGACTATCAGCTCAGATACCAGAGATGGGCATGAAACGCTAACACTGCTGTTGCTGCCACCAACAATCCTGTGTGCAAACACAGGTCACTACCCACACTGTCCTGGGAGCCTGTGCAGCCCGCCATTGCCAGGGTCCTGAGATCCAGGGACAACTGCCCCGGGAGAACACACGGCACACCTCAGATTGTTGCAATGTCATGCTGGCCTCTGCCGCTGCAGGCTCACCCCACATTCCAATTATGACTACTGTAGCCCTCCCTCTCCCTGGCCTGAGTGAGCAAGGGAGGCCGAATCAGCCGCTGCTTTAATCCCTTCCCATCTGTGTGGGGAACAGATGCCTGAGGGCGACCTACACGCAGAGGCAGGGCCAAAACCAAAGCTGAACCCCAGGAGCTGCACAAACAAAGAAGAGAAAGGGAAATTTCTCCATGCAGCCTCAGGAAAAGCAGACTAAACCCCCACAATCAACTTGATGAACCCTGCATCTGTGGAACACCTGAACAGAAAACAAATGTTCCCAAAACTGAGGTGGTGGACGTTGGGAGCAACTGTAGACTTGGGGTTTGCTGTCTGTGACTGACTTGGTTCTGATTTTTGTGTTTATCTTAGTCTAGTTTTAATGCTTATTATCATTGGTGGAATTGTTTATTGGTTTGGTTGCTCTCTTCTTTATTTTTATTTTTTTTATTATTTTATTTTTTTCCCTTTTTTTTTCCTTCCTTTTCTTCTGAGCCATGTGGCTGGCAGGATCTTGGTGCTCTGGCCAGGTGTCAGGCCTGAGCCTCTGAGGTGGGAGAGCCGAGTCCAGGACACTAGACCACCAGAGACATCCTGGCCCCACGTAATATCAATTGGCGAGAGCTCTCCGAGAGATCTCCGTCTCAACACTAAGACCCAGCTCCACTCAACAGCCCTCAAGCTCCAGTGCTGGAAGCCCCATGCCAAACAACTACCAAGACAGGAACACAACCCCACCCGTTAGCAGAGAGGCTGCATAAAGTCATACTAAGTTCACAGACAGCCCAAAACACACCACCGGATGCAGCCCTGCCCACCAGAAAGATAAGATACAGTCCCCCACCCACCAGAACACAGGGACGAGTCCCCTCCACCAGGAAGCCTATACAAGCCACTGAACCAACCTCACCCACTGGGGACTGACACCAAAAACAATGGGAACTACGAACCTGCAGCCTGCAAAAAGGAGACCCCAAACACAGTAAGATAAGCAAAATGAGAAAACAGAGAAATACGCAGCAGATGAAGGAGCAAAGTAAAAACCCACCAGATCAAACAAATGAAGAGGAAATAGGCCGTCTCCCTGAAAGAGAATTCACAGTAATGATAGTAAAGATGATCCAAAATCTTGGAAATAGAATGAAGAAAATACGAGAAACATTTAACAAGGACGGAGAAAAACTAAAGAGCAAAGAAACAATGATAAACAATGCAATACATGAAGTTAAAAATTCTCTAGAAGGAATCAATAGCAGAATAACTGAGGCAGAAGAACGAATAAGTGACCTGGAAGATAAAACGGTGGAAATAACTTCCACAGAGCAGAATAAAGAAAAAAGAATGAAAAGAATTGAGGACAGTATCAGAGACCTCTGGGACAACATTAAACACACCAGCATTCAAATTATAGGGGTCCCAGAAGTAGAAGAGAAAAAGAAAGTGTCTGAGAAAATATTTGAAGAGATTTTAGTTGAAAACTTCCCTAATATGGGAAAGGAAATAGTCAATCAAGTCCAGGAAGCACAGAGATTCCCATACAAGATAAATCCAAGGAGAAACATGCCAAGACACACGTTAATCAAAATGTCAAAAATTAAATACCAAGGAAAAATATTAAAAGCAGCAAGGGAAAAGCAACAAATAACATACAAGGGAATCCCCATAACGTTAACAGCTGATCTATCAGCAGAAACTCTGCAAGCCAGAAGAGAGTGGCAGGACATATTTAAAGTGATGAAAGGGAAAAACCTACAACCAAGATTACTCTCCCCAGCAAGGATCTCATTCAGGTTCAATGGTTCAATCACAGGGAGGGGGAAGGGTAAGATGGGACGAAGTGAGAGAGTAGCATTGACATATATACACTACCAAATATAAAACAGATAGCTAGTGGGAAGCAGCGGCATAGCACAGGGAGATCAGCTTGATGCTTTGTGGCCACCTAGGGTGGGATAGGGAGGGTGGGAGGGAGACGCAAGAGGGAGGGGATATGGGGATATAGGTATACATATAGCTGATTCACTTTGTTATACAGCAGCAACTAACACAACATTGTAAAGCAATTATACTCCAATAAAGATGTTAAAAAAATAAAATAAAGACAATATGATGTACACACACACACACATATACACACAATGGAATACTACTCAGCCATAAAAAAGAAAGAAATAATGCCATTTGCAGCAACATGGACGGACCTAGAGATTATAATACTAAGTGAAGTAAGTCAGACAGAGAAAGACAAATACCATATAATATCACTTAAATGTGGAATCTAAAATATGACACAAATGAACCTATCTATGAAGCAGAAACAGAATCACAGACCTAGAGAACAGACTTGTGGTTGCCAAGGGTGAGAGGGCATGGGCGAAGGATGGAGTGGGAGTCTGAGATTTGTTGATGCAAACTATTATATATAGGTATAACTGAATCACTTTGCTCTATACCAGAAGCTGACACAACATTGTAAATCAACAATACTTCAATAAAATAAATTTTAAAAAAAAGACAAAAACAGAAGTCCAACTCATGTGTTTCTACAGAGGATTTAGGCAAATTTCACAAAAATAAAATCTCTAATAAAACAGGAATAGAAAAACAAACAAAAAAACGGAAGCTAAAATTGTGCTGACCACAAGTTCAGTTGTGTTTCCTGACAGACATGGAAGAAAGGAGACACAGCTGGATCTAAAAGATCCTGTTAGAGGAAAGAAGAAATACTAACATTCCTCTAGAGGTACAGTTTTTCCAGCACTGAATTCAAAGAGAAATAGATTATGAAGTGTTTGATATAGGAGACACTGACTAATATGAAATAAATTATCCTCAACAGTGATGTTATCAGAGAAAAAGGGAGTTAAAATCCACACAGCTATTACTCCAAACTGCCATTAGTGAGCACAGAGGGAATAAAATCCCTTGTTGTCTGACAAAGGACTAGCCAAATCATGCAACTTTCTGGCGATTTCACTTGCTTTCAGTATAGGATGTGAGGTATCAGGTGGAATAGACATAAAATACATGGCCCTTAAAATACTTTCCCTAAACATGTTTTTTGATACAGTAGAAATCCTTTATTATATCTTAAATTAAAATATTATATTCTTAAGGGACCTATGCAAACTCTAGGCAAAATATATAATATATATGGAACCACCTTATAGCCATATAAAAGCTCATAAATGAGGCATGTCTGCCCTTATCTAGTGAAGTGTCTCAAAAAAAAAAAAACTGACATTTCTCAGGACCCAAAGGTACAATCAACCCACTTAGAACAGGTATCCATTAAGCCAATGGCTCACAGCCAAACTTCCTGAAAGAGTTACCAATTTTTACTGTCTTCCCTAACTCACCTCCCATTCACTTCTCTTCTCAATGCAAATTGACTCAGTTCCCCACTGCTTCATCTAAACTGTTTATGAGAAGAGCACTGATGATCTCTGTTTGGCTAAATTCAGTGGATATTTTTGTTTCATCATTCTTCTTTCATTTGTTCAATAAATATTTGTTGATTGAAAACCATATGCCAGGGACTCCCTTCCAGAATAGAAAGACAGATATCAATTAAATCATACAATTGCAGTGATAATAAGTGCAATGAATAAAATGAACAGGGCACTGTGGAAGCATACAACGAAGAACTTGACTTAATCGTGGGGAATCAGTTGACCTTGCAGCAGCATTTGGCTTCTGAGACACTATACTTCCTTGGCTTTCCTCCCTTCTTACTGACTGCTCTTTCTGTTACTTTCTCTGTTTGACCTTTAAATATTTGCCAAGGACAATCATGGTTGACACAGGACAATTCTGGTTTATGCTTGCCATCCTGGCATAATTCTTAATTGTGTCCCCTTTAACTCTCAAAAGAGTCTGGGTTTGGACCATAAATGCTATGATCACCCTTTTTCTAGGTGACCTCATTCAGTGTTGAAGCATTAAATAGCACATATATATGTTGATGACTCCCCAATCTTTCTCTAACTTGGCACTTTTTTTTCTGAGCTACTGACACGTATGTTGAACTGTGGGCTCAGTAACTCCAACCTGATCTCTCCCAAGCTCAGTATGGCCCAAACTGAATTTAATTTGCTGTCCCTCCTATCTATCTAGTTGTGGAAGCCATAAACCTGTCACTCAACCTTGAATCCTTCTTCTCTGACATATCCTTATTGTCAAACGACCACCAAAAGCTCTAAACCACATTCTAAATGTACCTTGAGTCATACTGCCCAAGTCTAGCCAACCAACCTGTCTCACCAGAATGATTGCATCTGTCTCCTAACTGTGCTCCCAAACTTCATTCTCCCCCTACACACATCAGTTTCTTCTTCCAAACAGCAGTCAGAATGATCTCTGTAAATCTCACTAAATCACCATCTTGTTGAAAACTCTTTAGTGATTTTAATTGAATTCAGGGTAAAGAACAAAATCTCTATTACCTCCCTACCTTTATTTTTAATCTCATTTTGTAGCTGATTCTACCTTTTGTTAACTACCTTCCAGACACCCACAAGCTGCACATCTGCATTTCTCCTGTCTGGGACACTGCCTGCCATTCCAATGCAAATATCACTTCTCCAAAGAAGGCCATATGTCTTTTCTTACACATTCACATGTATTTATTTTTCATATCAATCATCACCAGTAATTAAATAATGATGTCTTTTAAGTAATTTGGAAATTATTTCTTTTAATGTCAGTCATTTTCCAACTATAAAACTCAATGAAGACAGTGACTTATTGTCTGTTTAAAGTTTTTATCCTCAGCACCTAGCCCAGTACCTGGCACACTGCAGACCCTCAATAAATATTTCTTACAGGAAATAAAGGAAGGAAAGGACATTGATTAAATGGGACACAGTGTCTTTAGACATGTCCTCATGACCTGAGAAGAACTTCAGAATCCTGATACTTTGCACTGTAATCAGAATATACTCTAGATTGAAGGATTGAAGACTGAAGACGTCAGGAGCTCTGAATGACTGCTTGTAAGGAGAACTCCCTGCCCATCAGGAACACTTGTTTTGCCCTTGACATGGGTAAGAAATTCCTGCTGTGTTAGTCCACTGTGATTTTTTTCTTCCTGTTCAGTAGCTCGTGTTACTTTAAATACCCCTTGCTTAATAACTCAAGCAAATTTGTTTCAATTTGACAAATGAGATTATCAATGATTATAGAGTAGTACCAATTAGTCTCAGAGATGTGAATTAATGTTGAATTGACTCTGATGATGAGACTGTTGAGGACAACAACAACAACCAAAAATGCGCCTTGATAGCCATAAAGGATACGTCTTGACACTTTTGTAAATATCATTATATCTTGTGATTTTCCAGACAAAGGACATTTTAATTTTTTTCTCACTGAGCTGGGGCCTTGTTAACTAGACACTATACTTCTACACTCCATTACTTAGTATCTCAACAAATTGGGACCATTTGACTGTTATGGGTAGAGGAGGAAGGGTTGAATGGGGAAGAATGTCAGAAGAAAAATAAGGAAGAAATACAGGTTAGTAAGGCATCCAGTTATGGTCCAGATCTATGGGCTGCTTTGAGCTCCTCGTGTTAGGAGGACCAGATATTTATGGTACATATTTTCATGAGAAAACTGCTCGTGATGTGGGCAAGGGTTGAGAAAAAGAGTAGATACAAATTTGAAAGGAAACTGAGATGCTAGGCACAAGCAGAGCAGCGTCAGGTTCCAGTAACAAATTATAACAACGTTTCCCCACGGAATCGAGACATGTTCTGCCACCCTGAGGACTGTAAACACCTACATTCAGCATCCTTAGTATAATCATTGATTTTTCTCACAACTGGTCAAGGCCTGTGTAAGATTTCTCCAAGTGGACCCATATGCAGCAGGTGTGGACAAATGGGTGTCAGAGCAAGGGACAAATAACCAGGTATATTGCACAGCCACACGTTGGTGACAGGTAACAGACTGGTTTGTGCATGCTTATGAGGCAGTCCTTTGGAGATTCCAAGAGAGGGGCTAAAATATAGCCATTTAAACAATAGGATTCATATTTGGTTTGTGGAAAAGAAGTATGTGCTTGCTTAATTAATAATGACTAGTGGTAAAATTTAAGATAATTGGATTATAGCACATCACCACCATCATGAAATTAAGTCAAGTATAATTGAAAAAAATTAAGTAGCTCACGCAATTCCTTAATCAGAACTACAACATATGTGAAGGTGAATGAAGAACAGTGCACTGCATTTAGAGAAATATGTTGGGGGGATTGGATGCTTAAGTATTTCTATGACAATTTTATAAATGAGTTAAGTAATACACCAGAGCATTCAGTGGCTTTCATGAGGCCTCTCCACTAGGATTAAAAACAAGTTTCTGTTTTTTTTATGCCACACTCCACACTGGAGCTCCCTCATCACATAGTTAGAAGGGAATTCATCTTCCTCTAAACTCTCATACTGAAATTTGAATTTTACTTGCACATTTTCTCTCCTCTGAACTTTACACTTATTATTTTATTAATATTATTGATGTAAAGCGTTTATCTTTCCTGCTAAAATGTGAATTCCTTGAGGACAGAGATAGTATCAGATTAATTTCTGTGTCTTCAGTGATAAAATACCACCCAGCCCCTAGCGTAAGTTCATTAGTTGTTTACTGAGTGAATGTTTGATTTTTTATCAAAGAAATTACATAAGTTGAAATAGTAGCCTCCTTCCAAACTCTCTGTTTCATCTTGATAAAACTTGAATGGGTTTAGCATCAAAGCATCCTGCCAAGGATTGCTCAAGAGATTGCCCCAAATTCTCCATCTAAGTCAAGTCGCCCCTCCTGTGTGGAGGCCATGGAAAGCAATTCACTTAACATTTTATTCAACACATATTTACTGTGACCCTATCATATGTCAGGTACTGTCCTAGACACTAACAATACCTCAGTGAAATTGGTAGATAATGTCCCTGCTCTTATGGACTCTACTTGCAGTGGAGGGAGATAGACAACAAACAAATGATGTCACGTAGTATAAGTGCTGTAAGGGAAAGTAAAGCAGTGCAAGAACATAAGTGTATACCAGAGTGAAGGATGGGGAATTGTTATTTTATACAGAATGGAAATGAAGACTTCTCTGATATGCTCTCATGTGAGTAGAGATCAGAATTAAGTGAGGGAGAAAGCAATGAGATCTCTGGGGAAGATCATCCCAGTCATAGGGAACAGTGAGAGAAAAAAACCATGAGACAGGACCATGCCTAGTGTGTTTAAGGAATAGCAAGGGAGATAGTATGACTGAAACACTGTGAGAAAAGGATAGGAGGGCAGGCGATGAGATCAGAGGTAGAGGGGGTCAGATCATAGAGGGCCTTGTAGGTCAGAGAGCCTCGTGGCTTTTACTCTGAGTGAGATGGGAAATGCCTGGAGGGATAGGAGCAGAAGAGTGGCATAATCGGACATTCAAACTTTCAGAAATTACACTTCCTGAAAAAAATAACTTGAATACCTTGCCGGAAGAATGAAAAAAGAATCATTCAAGAACTATAAACGGAGAAAATTGTCTCTAGAAGGATCTGTGTATTAAGCATAGGATCCAATTAAATATATGGGACTGAGTATAAATATTTTTTTCTAAATATGGTTATAAATCTGATATTTTAATCTTTGAAAGAGATGCTCTCTGTAAAAAAAAAGTGATAATCACAGAATAAATAAAAGACTGGGGAAATGGAGAAAGGGGGTTAATAAAAATGATTAACTGCTTTTCTAAAATGGGCAATAAAAACATTGTTTTATTTTTTTGCTTTCTTGCAAGTTCAATATAAATTTGAGAATGCTTTGAAAAGCTTTTTGATAACTACTTCTGGAATTAAAAGCAGAATGTCTGTCCTTTAAATCACTGCAGAAAATAATAATAAATAGAAATAGTCTATAAAAGACTAAGTGGGAATAAAACAACAAGAAATGATAAAAAACAGAGAGCTTTATAAGAAGATGGAAGAAGTAAAATCAAACATAGTATTAGTGATAATAAATGAAAATTAATTAAATTTCTTATTAAAAGAAAAATATTCTCAGGCTCTCAGTTGTTTTATCCATTAATGAGCTACTTACAAGAGAAACAGTGACAATAAGATGTAGAAAGGCCACACACACACACACACACACACACACACACACACAACAATGGGCAGCAATATTTCAGGCAATCAACACAAGGAAAAAAAATTAGGCACAGTGCTAACTGGAATTAAAACATTAATTTATATCAATAAAGTATATTATCTCTAATGAAAAATGAACAATTATGGGGCTCTATGTGCTATCATAACATGAAAGTATACAAAAGCCAGAAGTTCTTCTCAACTGAATTAAAAAAAGAAACAGAGGAAGGAAGAAAGAAAGGAATGAATGAACAAAAGAAAGAAAGAAAGAAAAAATACCAAGTGAAGTGCAGTGGAGATTGTGCATATCACTATCAGAATATGACAGATCACAGGAAATCATAAATAAATAAGTATAGGTCATCAAGGTGGTGACATAGATTGTTCTCAACTTTGGCCCCCCTCACAAGATCAACTAGCAACTATCCATAGACAAGACGCCTTTGTGAAAATCGCAGAACCCAGGGGTGAGGTCAAAGTATCCCCCAGCCCTGGACCACAGAGACGGAGAAGAACCATATTAGAAGGGAGAGAGGTGCAGCTACACTCTGATCATAGCACCCTCCCATCCCAGGCAGGCACAATGCAGCCTGCTAAATGATAGAAAACATATGCAGACCATATATCTGATAAGTGGTTAATATCCAAAATATATAAGGAATAATAATAAACCAATTAAAAATGGGCAAATGATCCAAATAGATATTCTTCCAAAGGAGACATAAAAATGGCCAACAGGTACATGAAAAAGGCTCAATATCACTAATCATCAGGGAAGTGCAAATTAAACCACAGTGAGATGTCACCTCATAGTTGTTATGAAATCTGTTGTCCAAAAGACAAGCGATGAGAAATGCTGGTAAGAATATGGAGAAAAGGGAACTCTTGTAGCTGTTAGTGGGAATGCAAATTGACGCAGCCACTATGGAAAACAGATTGGAGTGTCCTTAAGAAATTAAAAGTAGAACTACCACATGATCCAGCAATCCCACTTCTGGGTATATATTCAAAAGAAATGAAATCACTATCTTAAAGAGATATCTGTATATCCATGTTCATTGCAGCATTATTCACAATAGCCAAGGTTTGTAAAAATTTGTTTCTACTGACAGATAAATACAGAAAATGTGATACATATCTATATAACTATCTGTTGATCGATAGATCGATCTATGAATGACTATTATTCAGCCTTAAAAAAGAAGTAAGTACTGCCATTTGCAACAACATGGAATGAAGCTGCAGGGCATTATGCTCAGTGAAACAAGCCAGAAAGAGAAAGACAGATAATGCACAGTATCACTTACATGTGGAGTCTGGAAAAAAAGGGAAAAAATGTCAAACTCATAGAAAAGGAAAATAGAATGATGGTTGCAGTTGCCAGGGGCTGGAGTGGTGGAGGCTGGCAAAAGGGTACAAATTTTTAGTTATAAGTTGAATGAGGTCTGAGGATCTAATATATGACATGGTGACTATAGTCTATAATACTGTATTGTATAATTGAAATTTGCAAAGAGAGTAGATGTCAACTTTTTTTTTTAACCAATAAAAGGGTACGTGAAGTAATTAATGTGTTAACTCATTAATTAACTCAATGGTCAGAATTCTTTTACAATATATACATATATCAAATCATGTTGTACACTTAAAATATATTACAATTTTGTCAATTATACCTCAATAAACCTGAAAAAAGTTGCAGGTGATCTTAAAAAAACCCAGAATACTTTGCAAAAATACAAAATAATAGACAAATGAAAGAAGACAATAAGAAATACTCCCCAAATCTTCATTCTTATAAGAATTATGTATATAATAAAAATGACTTAAAATCACAAGCATGGGGTTTTTTAAGGTGTTATGGATTGATTGATTTTTAAGAATCATTATATATAATATATATATGTATGTTTATGTAGTAGTATATAAACATGATAAATGTACCACATACCAAAATAAATTCTAGATTCATTAAAAATATATAGATAATTAAACCATAAATCAAAAGAACTAAATAGAAAAAATAAGTTACTGTTTATATGATCTCAAGTTGGAAAAAACATTTCCAAGCATACAAGCGAAAACAGAAACCACAAAGAAAAAGATCTCTAAGTTGAGCTACATAAACCCCAAATATCAACGTGTATATTTTATCTACTTATTCTTAGAAGTAGTAGCTGTTATTAATGCTATTAGTTGAAAACATTGTATAGAACTAATTAAAGGCAAATAATAAACTTGGAAAATGTTTAAAACATATATGACAAAATCTTACTGATCTAATATGTAAAGAACTGTTGTAACTCAATAAGAAAATAGAATTAGTCCAATAGAAAAAATGAGCAGAAATCATGAGCAGACAATTCAAAGGAGAAGGAAAATAGAGCTCTCGTCCACTGCAGAGCACAAGTATGAAGGGGAAGCATTCACTTAGCTGTCCATACATAGAATCTATACTACAGATTCTAATATATCTATTCTTGTTTACATGCGTGCTCTCTCTCTCTCTCTCTCTCTCTCTCTCTCTTTCTCTTTCTCTTTGAATCTTTCCAAATATGTGATCTCCTAATGGCTCTCTTGTCTTCCAGCATTGTTGTATGGAGTCATTAGTTGTTTCTTTGTATTATGTCTTCTTACATTTCATTATATGAAATTTAGCATAGAGAAGTGAGTTCAGTCTGTAACTTGATATATAATCCATTATCCCTAAATATTTTATGACCCTTTCAATCATATCTACTAGAGCTTTCAAGTTTACCACTGGTCTACTCTCAACTCCTTCTAAAAGAAACTACCCAGTACATAGGTCCTCAAGGCAAAACCATTGATGGATATGATTTTTACCCACTTACTCATTACCTTCTGGCTAATTAGACCACAGAGAGACCCTTGACACAACAGCTGCCAATCCATAGACTAGGTGATGAATTAAGGTACAACCTGATATGAAAAGATGAGATAGCTCAGGGGAATGTCTTGCTTGGGAATCGAAACTTACAATTGAAATTTAAAAGAACAAAAGGAAAAGTTAATTGAGACAGTTACTGGTGAAAGCCACAGCTTAAAGCATGTGAGTAAATCTGAGATTTGACCAGAATTGACCTATTGCAAGCTCAAGTTGTCATGGAAGCTATTCAGTAGATCACAGAACAGAGGATAAACCCAGAGAGAAGCAGAGGACCCATGAATAAGCGTTACGAGTTCCCACATAAATTTCAGTCCTTGCCAACTTTTGAATTCCTGCCCTGGTCCACAAAGAACCACCATATTGTTGCAGTAAGTTAAATGAAATCAGTAGTTTTCTATTACTGAACAACATATTGCCACAAACATAGCAGCCTCAAAACACACACATAATTTTACAGTTCTGTAGGTCAGGAGTCTGAATCTAACTTAAATACAACTTTTCCTCAGCATCTCAAAAGTAACAGTCAAGGAGTTGGCCAGGCTGCATTCCATTCTGTAGCTAGGAGCTCTCTTCCCATTGATGTTGCTGAAACAACTCAGTTCCTTGTAGCTGTAGAGCTGACATTCCTATTTTTTGCTAGTTGTGGGTCAGGGGACATTCTGAGTTCCTAGAGCCCTCACGTTTCTCTGCCACATGGTCTACTCCATGGGCAATTCACAACATGGATATTTGATTCTTCAAGATCAAGAAGAGAATTTCTTGCTCCTGGCTACTAAGATGTAGGCTGATATAATGGGAGGTATCCCATCATCTTTGCCATACTATATTGGTTAATAGCAAGTTACAGGTCCTGCTGCACTCAAGGGGAGGGTATTATTTAAGGGTGCGATTCATTAGGGGTCAATTTAGGGTACGTCCATCACAGTGAGTTCCTGCTACATGCAGTCAAATGTGGCTATGGAACATGTTACCTCAAATTCTTTGTGAATGACAGAACTTTAATGAACAGATACAAGGACACATACATTCTCTCTTTTTTATTTACTTTCTATCAACATCTACCCCCCTTTGACAGAATAAGAAACCATTTTATTCATTAATATAATTTCTCTTCTAGTCGAATGTTACTTGGCAATAACTCTAGGTCTGAACCTCAGAAAGTTGGTTAAACTAGCTGAAGAGGTATGCACTGTGTTTAATTTACCGTTATTCATTGATTTTGTTCTTTTTTAATCAGGTCGCGGATACTGCATTGCTATTTAATAAGTTGAATTTTAGCTCTGAGAATCGCCAATGTACAACCTCACCTTTATCCCTGAACTGATTTTATCAAACATATAAAATAGAGGAAGCATGCTTGAGGAAATACGAAGCTACCATGAAAAATTAAATAGTTACATAATTTAAAATACAAACAAGCAGGTGTTTTGTAGAAACATACTGGTTTTTCTAAATGAAGCATTTCTTTTCACTAATTTAGACTAAATAAAAGATGCAGTAACTAATTGCAAGAACCTAGATTTTACTTTCAGGAAAGCAAGAACCATTCAATAGAGAATGCATATGAGGCCTAAACCATGTAAAATGGCTATTTTAGCATACTTCTTCAAAGGACAGGGTTTCATTATATTTGAAAGTTCAGCTCAACAGCAACCTCTAAGTCTGAAGCAATTAATAAAATGTACATCTTATATAGAATTGCAGTACTATTAGGAAAAGGAGGAAGATGAGCTGTAAATATCAATTAATGGAACCTACTTATTTGTATATCTGTTCATAGAGTGGAAACTCATAAAGCAAAAAGTATACCTATTTACTTTAAAAGATAAATTTTCCCTATCTAAATAAGCTCAGATAATATTTTAAAGTGTTTCTCTTTCTGCAAGAAAATATTTTGTGCAACCTTAAATGTAAGTACTTCCACACAGCCACCATCCTAAAAAGTTAGTGGCTACCTCTTTGAAAATATTAAATCAAAATTAGGCTGACACTGAATTTCCATGTAATATGCACCTGCTTGTTGATACATCCTGAAGAAAGGGCACAAACAAGGAAGGATAGAGTCCTGGTTCTTAAGTAGTTTGCAATAAAAGAGTTATCATCAACAAAGAAAAGGGAATTATCGATGTGAAGATGAAACAATGACTTAAAAATACAACTATAAGAGAGGTGACAAGGCAGTTCATGACTGCCTTGTCAAATGAGTTGCAGAAAGTGACTCCAGGATTTCAAATGAGAGAAAAGTCATTGGGAGGAATGGGTGGTATATTGAATAGAGCACCAGTCAAGTAGGCAGAAGGAGTTTTCCATTTCTAGTTTTGTTACTGATTAGTTGTATGACCTACAAAAATCCATTTTCTTTTCTTGTAATCACTTCATTTATTAAATGAAAGCTATGGCTATCATGGATGGTATATATAGTTCATTCCAACTCTGAAAGTCTATGCTCTTATCATGGCTATGAAAAGCTTAATAAAGGAAGATGATAAGGTAGCTGAGCTGGATCTTTTTGAATGTGATTTGACCAGACAAGAGGCAGCATGAGGATATTTCCTGAAAGGGAAAGTACCTAAGCCAAGATGTAGATGTAGGTACCACAAGGTTTAATTAAATAGAATTCACCAATGTGGAATCGGTATTTTTTCCTAATTTTCCTGATTGTGAAAACACATTTTAGGTTATCTTTTTCTTTGACTATAATAAAAACTCTTTGTGAGATACCCAGACTTCATTTCCCCAACAATAATCAACAATAGGACACTGGAAGGTGACTCTGAATAGATTTCCAGTATATCACTTTAAATGAACCATGGATTCCTTAAAGTAAGACACACAAAATTTCAGAACCTCTGTCTTCACAGTGGATCTCAGGTCAAATCTATTAATTTTCAGTTTTCCTATTTGAAATTTAAAGTGAGGAAAGAAAAATGCAAAACCTAGACTGATCAGAATCTTTCTCTATTCAGGAGAGGTGCCAGGTCCTAGTCTTTATTAAATTTCTTGTCATTTGATGAATTAAATATAATTACAATGAATTCACCTGGGATTTGATTATAATCTATGGAGTTTTCCTTTCCAATTATATAGTTTCATATTAACTCTTAAATGGAAATGTGTAATCTTTCTCTCAAAGACTAGAGAGCCACATTCCTTTGAGCATTTTGCAGAAGTGTTACTTGAAAGGATCTTGAAGACTATACAAGATTCTCATTAAATCTGACAACAGCACTCAAAAGCCGGTAAGTGGCCCCAATTATTATTCTTTTTTCATAGGTTGGCAGTTCCAGAACCAGACTCATCATAAAGGACTCAAGGGATTGCTCAATTGTCTGTTGGCTTTTGCTTTTGCTTGCGCTCCTATTGGTCAAGTGAAAACTTCCCATTCACTAGAAGTTCATTCTTAGCCATTAAGTGGGACAAGTGGCTAATGAAGGCTGTGGGAAGAGTCTGGATCTGTCATTTTATCAAATGATTTGTTAACCTTAGGCTTCAGATAATGTGAAAAAAAACCCGAATGTTTCTGAATGGCTGAATGGATACGTGAAAAGAGGTGATACTAGTTTCTCAATGTTACAGGATACTTAAGGGAGACTTGTTTTATATGTTTGTGCATTCATTAGTTCATCCATTCATCTTAATTTTGGCTTACCCCTTCAAGTGTTTGTATAGTGTATATATATCAGATAATTTGTGAATACATTCTGTAATTTTATTTTCAGAAAGCTTATAAAATGCATTTTACTTTTCTGAAACTTCTTTTTATGAATCGAAGTCCACTTGAGGCTGAGCCTCCTTCACTGTCTGAATTTGAAGTTAAAGATTCATTCTGTACGTTTATTCATGCCATAACAATATGCCAAGCCTTGTGCTAAGCAGTATAACAAATACAGAGTGTTCCACATATATATGTGGAATATTACTCAGCCATAAAAAAGAATGAAATAATGTCATTTGCAGCAACATGGATTGACCTAGAGATTATCATACTAAGCAAAGTAAGTCAGAAAGAGATAGACAAATACTGTATATCACTCATATGTGGAATCTAAAATACGACACAAATGAACATAGCTATGAAACAGAAACAGAGTCACAGACATAGAGAAGAGACTTGTGGTTGCCAAGGGGAAAGAGGGTGGGGGAGGGATGGATTGGGAGTTTGGGATTAGCAGATGCAAACTAGTATGTAGAGAATGGATAAACAACAAGGTCCTACTGTAAAGCATAGGGAACTATATTCAATATCCTGTGATAAACCATAATGGAAAAGAATATGAAAAGGAATATATATGTGTATAACTTAATCACTTTGCTGTACAGTGGAAATTAACACAACATTGTAAATCAACTATAGTTCAATAAAATTAAAAAAAAAATGTGTTACGTCTCAGTGCCTACCTGAAAAAGCTCAACGTGGGCTTCCCTGGTGGTGCAGTGGTTGAGAGTCCGCCTGCCGATGCAGGGGACACAGGTTCGTGCCCTGGTCCAGGAAGATCCCACGTGCCGTGGAGCGGCTGGGCCCGTAAGCCATGGCCGCTGAGCCTGCGTGTCCGGAGCCTGTGCTCCGCAACGGGAGAGGCCCACAACAGTGAGAGGCCCGCGTACTGCAAAAAAAAAAAAAAAAAAAAAAAAAAAGCTCAATGTACAGAGGAAAGCAGACCAATTTTTAAACAAGTAATCACATAGTAGGACAAAAAATAAACAAAGTTAAGTATGTCCAAATTGCTATGGGAATCCAGAGGATGGTGTATTCTTATGTCAGTAGAGAAGGTCAGCAAGGCTACGTCTCTCTGTATTAGTTCCGGAGACACAATTTACATTGTAGTCTATGTGTTATGGTGTACTACAGAGTGGCAATATTTGAAGGAAATATCTAGAAAGACTTTCATGATGAGGTAGCATATAAGTTGATTCTTGAAGGAATAGTAGAAATTTGTCACCCAGAGAATGAGAAGGGGCACTGCTGGCAAAGAATATACCGAGTTCAAAGACTTGCATGTGTGAAAGAACATGTGACATCTGTTGAATGGAGACTGAGGTGTTTGGGGATGTCCCTAGAAATGAGAATGGTGAAGGTGCAGGAAAAGGGAATAGCAAAGAAGCAGCATGTTGAGAAAGAACATGGCATACCAGAAAGTGGCAAGAAGTTTGTACAGCTGTAGCAATATCTGTGTGAGGTGTGACATACCAGTCTCTCATCTCAATCTTCAAAGGTTTAATCAGAAGAGGAAAGGTAAGAACTTGGCTTTAAAATTCATCTGTTGGCAAAAGGAAACCATTTAAGGACTTTTTTTGGGGGTCACACTGTGCAGGCTTGCAGGATCTTAGTTCCCCAACCAAGGATCGAACCTGTGCCCTCAGCAGTGAAAGTGCCAAGTCCTAACCACTGGACCGCCAGGGAACTCCCTCAAGGACTTTTTAAGAATGAAAATGATTTGGTCAAATTAGTGTGTTAAAACAACCTATTATTTGTGTGGAGAATGAACAGATGGGGCAAATAAGAGAAATGATTGTAGGACTGTATGGAGATCAGAGGTACAGATGAGTATTAGAGTCAAATAAATCTACAAAATCTCAGCCTTTCCCCACTCTGTGACCTTGTGCAAACCTTTTATTCCGAAACCTCAGTTTCCTCATGTATAAGGTGGAGCATATATTAATATTTATCTTGTATGTGATAATTCAGTGAAATAAAATTTATTAGCACCAAGAACCTAGGAAAATAGATGGATTGGATGGGTAGCTGTCAATAAGGAAAGATACATATAATGAATTCAATAATGTTTCATAGCAACAGTGAGAAATGTCTATGTGAAGTAATCATGGAACAGTATGGAAAAAATATATTAATCCCATGTAAGTACAGATATTGTCCCTCAAAATACTGTGGAGACTGATAACTATATCAACTTTTTGGTCTATTTAAGTTAATTCTTAATAGCATCTTAGTTATTGCTCTTCTAACAATGCTAAGATAGAAGTCCATAAAATGTTACTATCCTATAGAGAAATCAATGCAACACCAATCATTTCTCTGGCCCTTTGGTTGCCTTTGGCCCAGATTCTACCTGTGAGGTTTCAGAAATTTTACAAGCCCTTGATGGAATCCATGGTCTTCAAAGCATGCAGAGGATCAGTAAGCAGCTCCTGCACCATTTGAGAATTGATCAGAGAGAATGTTACGGAACAATCCCTTGCAGTCCGCAGATAACCCTGGTTATGCATACTGCTGACCTCATTCCTAACTTGCCACATCTCCAGGCTAGGAAATACAGATTTAAAGTAAAGATCCAAAATCACAGAGCTAATTTCTCCGTCACTTAGCCCAAATTTAAATTTAGATTTGACAGAATACAACATTAGTGTTTACTTTATTCACTGAAGATATAACTTCTCTTCAAATTTGTTTGAATTACCCATGGGCAGTGGAAAGGAAACATATTTATGCTATGGTTCCCTCAATATTTCCTGTAAGGAAGAAACTTTATATATTTCATGGTAAAATTTATCATAGAACACTTTATAAAATATATTGAAAATAACTCTATTGAAAAGAATCAGATATATGTGTATCTGTATTCTGCTGCCTAATTTTCTGTTTTTCTTCTCCTTGTCTTATCTCCTTACTCTCTCAGTTGACAGGCCATAGGCTGTGAAGCTAAATTATTTAGAGCATCTTTTATAGGGAGTGTTAGGTATCTATACCACTCTATACCAATGACTCTTCTGTCTACTCCATTACAAAACCACCTTCTCATCTGTAAAAGAAACAATATCTCAACCTTGACATTCAGCCTAATCTTCACAGCAGAGCCTGTGTTGCTTGGTTCCTATATCCTTTATGACCAATGCATGAAAATCTATGGTAACATCAACTGTTTCACGCTTACTAAATGGCTTTTGAGGATCATAATACATCTACTAACTCCTGCCAAGGATTTGCATGAGCCTGTTATTTGAGATTATAAAGCCATGGTGAATGTATCCTGGCTAAACCATGGCCCAGTGGGTTAATGAAGTGACTCTCAAGCTAAATAAGGAAGAAATGGGAAAATGTTAGAAAAATAGAAAGTGCTAAACTGAGAAAAGACTGATGAACAATCTGGGTATGCAATGTTCAACACTGGAGCATCTCTACACTTTATAGCCAGACATTTTATTCTTGTCAGTCTAATCCCACACCATGCCTTTTTATACCTTTCCTGCACTCAACCACTCAGTATTCATCTCTCTGTGCTTCACTTCTCACAGTGCTCAGCACAGTATGTATTAGGTACCCAATAAATACCTATTGAATAGAAGAAAGTATATGCCTTCTTCTTTAGGTGTATCTTTCACAAATACTCTAAAATTTTACCCCTATTACTTTACATACTACTTCCTGGGTCAGTCACATGAACCAGCCGATCTTTGACTGTCTCTGACAGAGGCAATAAGAGACGTATTGTAGAAAGGCCCATGGCTTCCATTAACTTGTTTGAAACTCTTCATATATTAAGATAATGTCTCCTCCTGGGTCAAATTTCTCAAAGCTGTGCTTCCTGCTGTGTAAAAGAGACCTTCAGTATGAGTTTATTTTACTGTTGCTAACACTGCTTGCTTTAATGTTCTGGCCACTGCCAGTTCCAAAGCTTGATCAGCACACATCATTTTCTTCTTGATTTTCTTAAGCAACCAGTGCCTTTAATGTGGCTATGGAAAAAAAAAAACCTACTTAAATATGCAAAACTTTACTCTTCAGTGAGTAACCACCATATTCACTGGTACAAAGGGGATCTTGGATTTTGCAAAGCACTGAGTAACAGCTAGAATCAAATCGAAATAGAAGACATAAAGAAATTGCTTTCAACCCTCATTACTCTCGTATAGGCTAATAAAAATAGCTGCTATTAATATTTGCTCTAATTTAAAAGAGAAACACATGACACCAAACATAAAAAGAGACCTTTGTTCAAAATCTTGTAATAAACTCTAATGGAAAAGAATCTGAAAAAGAATATATAACTGGATCACTTTGCTGTACACCAGAAACTAACACAACATTGTAAACCAACTATACTTCAATAATTTTTTTTTAAAGAAGAGATCTTTGTCTACAAGATGGGAAGTGCTTATATAAGTGGAAATGCCCAGCTGTTTGGTATCATTTGACAAAACTTCTGTTTACTGGATATCCAAAATTCCTTTGTATAGATGTTTGGTGGCATACTGTAGAAATAGACAAAATACATCTATTCCTAATGGAGAAGCTAAACTGTAAAACGTTAGAATAGTAATGAACCTTATATAAGTTGACCCAAAGCATATTTGAACATCATTGTCACTTGAAGAAACACTTGAGTGACTCTAAATAGTAGCAGCCCATCAGCGCCAGGCTGATTAGCATTCTCTAGCTGCAATGTTTACTGAAAGTTAGCCCAGGTGTGAGAAAATAAAACACAATCAAGCTTTGGACACTTTGCCTAGACATTATAAAATAATTATACTGTCTAAATAGCTAAGAAGTGATTTCTTGTATATAAGATGACAAAGACAGTGATTACCAGTAGAAATCCTATGTAAAAAACAGATTGGAAGGTCGGCTTTCAAAACATCTCGGAAATTATCTGAAGAGATGTCAATACTGGCAGAAACCAGTGCATATCTCTTTTATGGCTCTCAATAAGAGTCTTTTGGAGTGGTTTTAAAAAAATGATATTTGGGTTTTTTGTTTCCTTTGATAAAGGAAACAGATTCACAGTTAAAGACTTGAAAATGGGTATAAATTAAAATTTGTCTTTTGAATTTCTGTTTCTGAAGACTCGTTCATGGTAAAGTCACATTTTGATCTTCAAGAATATTTTAAAATCATAAACTCAACAATCAAAATTTCATCTCTTACACAATACATAAGTACCTTTAAGACAGGTTAAATGATGCTCGTGCACTTAGGACATGACCATGAAGACCATTTTAAAAGAAATTAATCTGTGCAAAAAATCCCCCACCTTTACTGCCTGACCTTTCTAGATCCTTACTGTAAAGATGCCTTACTAGACAATGACTGTATATTGATTCTTCTGATCTGGTGGAGTTCTTCATACAACAGATCACCTACACTCTAAATGATAAGTGTGACAAAACTTAAATTTCATGCCAAAGGCTGTTGCCTCATGCCATCAGGAATTTGTGGGAGTCATTTGCCTAGGCTCTGAAGTCTTACTAATGCCACCAGCACAGTGTGTATGTCATGGAAGTGCTCTTGTACTGGGCATTGGTAGTGCAGAGACCACTCTGAAAAGTTTAGCCATATTGTTCTTTCTCATCCAATAAATATAATCAAAGAGAACTACACAATAAAAACCAAAAAGAAAGTTTTGTTCAGTTGCGAGAACACTTTTCATTTTTTTCTTAGCATTATTACTCGGTATGAACAGTGCTCAAGGAAGAGAAGCCAATTCCCCCAGACCTCAAAACATTCTTTACTTTTTAACTCTTTCTCTTCTTTCCTTTCGGTGTGTCTCTTTGATGTTTCAGAGCCTAAATACCTGATGGAGGTGGAGATGGAGGTGTTGTTTTGACTCACAGGAATATAAAATATTACAAATGGAAATTCTATAAATAATTGCACATGTTTATGTTGGTTTGGGGGGCTGGAGTGGAATGCTTCATGTATCAAAAAATATCCTACTTAAGAACTGAAAATTCTAAAACACCATTATCCCATTGAACAGTTTAAACGATAGAGAACTTAAAAGCCCAAAGGCATCTCACTCCATCTGAAGACGGTGCTGTGTATCAGAAAGTACTCCTTATGTTGAGAAGCCATTTTTCTATATAGAAATGAACATAACATGCTTGGTAAGTTATGAACTGTAAAAAGTAGAAGAGGATACTTACTGCCTTCTTTTAAATAACTTATCTTTAGAGGAGGTGGCCAAGAAGGTAGAGTAGGAAGACCCTGAATCCACCTTCTCCCATGGACACACCAAATTACAACTATCTACAGAGCAACTATCTATGAGAACCACCTGAAGACTAACAGAAAGATTTTCTACAACTAATGACTAACGATGAAATTATGACAAGACAGGTAGGAGGGGCAGAGATGTGGTATTGTCAAGACCTAAACCCCTGGGTCAATGACACACAAATGGGAGGAATATCACAATCATAGGAGGCCACCCCAAAGAGTGAGGGGTCTGAGCCCCACGTCAGGCTCCCCAGCCCAGGGACCTGCATTGGGAAGATGAGTCCCCAAAATGTCTGTATTTCAAAACCAGCAGGGCTTATTTTCAGGAGAGCCAGAGGGCTGTAGGAAACAGAGATCCCACTCTTAAAAGGTACGCACAAAATCTCACACACTCCAAGTTCTGGCACAGAGGCAGTAGTTTGAAAGGAGCCTGTGTCAGACAACTTGGAGAGCCTGCCAGTGAGGCAAGAGGCAGCTGAGCCTCCCCATGGGGAGAGAGACACTAGCAGCAGCTATTTTGGAGAGCTTGACCACTGACATTTTGGAATCCTCCTTCTACTCTCCTAGCACCAGGGGATTACCTACCCACCAGTGGGCTGGCACCAGCCCTGAGACCCCCAGACCACATAGGCAGCCATGTAGGGACCTGCCACCACCCACCAGTGGCACAGAAAATATTAGCAAACATCAAGGGATAAATTGACAGTACCAAAATAATAGTAGTGGAATTTAACACCCCATTTACATCTGTGTACAGATAATCCAAATATTGCATTCAAAAGCACCAGAATACACATTCTTTTCAAGTGCACATGGAACATTCTCCAAGATAACTCACTCACATTCTAGGCCATAAAACAAATCTCCATAAATTTAAGAAGACTGAAAGCATGTCATGCCTCTTTTCTGACCACAATGGTATCAGAAAGCAAAATTAAGAAAATAATCCCATTGACAATTTCATCAAAAAGAATAAAATATCTAGGAATATGGGCTTCCCCGGTGGCGCAGTGGTTGTGAGTCTGCCTGCCGATGCAGGGGACGCAGGTTCGTGCCCCGGTCCGGGAAGATCCCACATGCTGTGGAGCGGCTGGGCCCGTGAGCCATGGCCACTGAGCCTGCACATCTGGAGCCTGTGCTCCGCAACGGGAGAGGTCACAACGGTGAGAGGCCCGCGTACCGCAAAAAAAAAAAAAAAAAAAAAAAATCTAGGAATAAATCTACACGAAGAGGTAAAAGACTTTAGACTTGTACTCTGAAAACTTTAAGATATTGATGAAAGAAATTTAACACAACACACACAAATGGAAAGACATCTTGTGCTCATGGATTGAAAGAATATTGTTAAAATGACCATACCACCCACGGCAATCTACAGATTCAAAGTAATCCCTATCAAAGTACCAAAGGCATTTTTCACAGAACTAGAACAAATAGCTCTAAAATGTATATGGAAACATAAAACACCCTGAATAGCCAAAGCAATCTTGAGAAAGAAGAACAAAGCTGGAGGTATCACACTCCCAGATTTGAAACTACATTACAGAGTTACAGTCAACAAAACAGTTTGTTACTGGCACAAAAAAGACAAATAGATCAATGGGACAGAATAGAGAGTCCAGAAACACACCCATGTTTATGAGGTCAACTAACATATGACAAAGGAGGTAAGAATATACAATGGGGAAAAGACAGCCTCTTCATTAAATGGTATTGGGAAAACTGGAAAGCTACATGCAAAAGAATCAAACTGATTTACTTTCTCACACCATATATAAAAATAAACTCAAAATGAATTAAAGGCTTAAAGGCTTAAGTGTAAGACCTGAAACCATAAAACTCGTAGAAGAAAACATAGACAGTAGACTCTTTGATATTGGTCTTAGCAATATATTCTTAATCTGTCTCTTCAGGCAAGGGAAACAAAAGCAAAAACAAACAAATGGGACTACATCAGACTAAAAAGTTTTTGTACTATGAAGGAAACTATCAACAAAATGAAAAGGCAAATAATTGAATTGGAGAAAATATTTACAAATTATATATCTGATAAGGAGTTAATATCCAGAATATGCAAATAACTCATAAAACTCAGCATCAAAAAACCAAACCGGGCTTCCCTGGTGGTGCAGTGGTTGAGAGTCCGCCTGCCGATGCAGGGGACACGGGTTCGTGCCCTGGTCCAGGAAGATCCCACGTGCCGTGGAGCAGCTGGGCCCATGAGCCATGGCCGCTGAGCCTGCGCGTCCGGAGCCTGTGCTCCGCAACGGGAGAGGCCACAACAGTGAGAGGCCCGTGTACCGCAAAAACAAAAACAAAAACAAAAAAACCAAACCCCTGATTTAAAAATGGGCTGAGGGGGACTTCCCTGGTGGCGCAGTGGTTAAGAATCTGCCTGTCAATGCAGGAGACACGGGTTCGAGCCCTGGTCTGGGAAGATCCCACATGCCGCGGAACAACTAAGCCCGTGTACCACAACTATTGAGCCTGTGCTCTAGAGCCCATGAGCCACAAGTACTGAGCCTGCATGCCACAACTACTGAAGCCCGCATGCCTAGAGCCCATGCTCCACAACAAGAGAAGCCACCACAATGAGAAGCCCACGCACCACAACGAAGGGTAGCCCCCACTCACTGCAACTAGAGAAAGCCCACAAACGGCAAAAAAGACCCAATGCAGCCAATAATAAATAAATAAATAAATGAATAAATAAATTTATTTTAAAAATAGATTACAAGTAAAGATTAAAAAATTTTTTTAAAAAATGGACTGAGGACCTGAATAGACATTTTTCCAAACAAGACATACAGATGGCCAACAGATATATGAAAAGATGCTCAATATTCCTGATCATCAGGGAAATGCAAATCAAAGCCACAATGAGATACCACCTTACACCTGTCAGAATGGCTATTATCAAAAAGACAACAAATAACAAGTGTTGGTGAGGACGTGGAGAATAGGAAACCCTTGTGTACTGTGGTGGCACTGTAAATTTGTGCAGCCACTATACAAAACATTATGAAGTTTCCTCAAAAAATTAAAAATAGCCCTATTATATGATCCAGTAATTTCTTTTCTGGGTATTTATCTGAAGAAAACAAAAACACTAATTTGAAAGATATATGCATACCAGTGTTCATTGCTGCATTGTTTACAATAGCTTAGATATAGAAGCAATTCATGTGCCCATCAGTAGAATGAATAAAGAATATGTGGTGTGTGTATATATATATATATATATATATATATATATATACACACAATGGAATACTGCTCAGCCATAAAAAATGAAATCTTGCCATTTGTGAAAAACATTAATGGATCTAGAAGGTATTATTATGCTAAGTGAAATAAGTCAGACAGAAAGATAGATACCATATGACGTCACTTATATGTAGAATCTAAAAGTAAAACAAACAAAACAAAGGAAAACAGACTCATAGATACAGGAAACAAACTGATGGTTGCCAGAGGGAAGTGGGTTGGGAGGGGTGAAATAGATGAAGAGGATTAACAGGTACAAACCTCCAGTTATAAAATAAATAAGGCATGGGATGTAATATACTACATAAAGAATAAGATCAATCATATTCTAATAACTTTCTATGGGCATAGATAGTTACTAGATTTATTGTGGTGATCATTTCATAGTACACGCAAATGTCAAACCACTATATAATACACCTGAAACTAACATAATATTGGATGTCCACTATATTTGAATTTTAAAAATAACAAATAAATAACATCTGTAAATAAATTTTAAGAGTCTAACATCATGTTGTTGAATCACACTGCAATAACTATCAACTAATTCACCTTGTAGATCACATACACTTCTGAACAAGTAGAGATGATGCTTTGAATACATTCAGAACCACATAATACTAGCGTAAGGATACAAAGGAAATAACATTTGGCAAAAGCTATCACACAGTCTGGTGAAGCTGAAGCATGGTATGGACCGCTTGAACTCATCTGAAGGCATTTATTTTTCTGTAAATATATTTGGAAACAGCCAAAACACAAGTTTGTATTCATTGACTTATTTCACTGTTGGAAATAATGCAACTATCTTAACACATATAATTCCTCCACTACTTCTTTTCATTACCCAATCTTCTAGCTAAACTGATTTACTCACTATCACGCTTGCATAATTCACCATGTTCCTCCACGCAGTATGCCCTTCTCTTCATTCTTCATACAACCCAACAAATATGTTTTAAATACTTATTGGGTGCCAGGCACTTTTCAAGGTGTTGGGGATTCAGTACAAAACAAAAAGGCAAAAATTGCTGCCCTCCTTCCCTGGTGGTGCAGTGGTTGAGAGTCCGCCTGCCGATGCAGGGGACGCGGGCTTGTGCCCCAGTCCGGGAGGATCTCACGTGCGGAGCGGCTGGGACCGTGAGCCATGGCCGCTGGGCCTGCGCGTCCGGAGCCTGTGCTCCGCGACGGGAGAGGCCACAGTAGTGAGAGGCGCGCGTAACGAAAAAAAAATTGCTGCCCTCACCTAACTCATTGTAGTTAGGGAGAAATAGATAATAAAAACAATAATTCTGACAAGACTTTTCCTCAATTCCTCATCATGAAAGCTGAGAACAGACTAAGAGTTTGTAAATGGAATTATAATACAGAACTCTAAACCTGAACATCATATAGCTCTCTGCAGACTCCATACAGCCACTGGACACCTCTCTGAGTCCTTGTCTGCTACAGCGTTGCAGACACCTCTTTACTGCCTCTCAACGATAGTAAAAATAACTTATTAATATCATTATATAATATATAAGCAATGTCTAGAATACATAAAGCTCAAAGTGCTTTCTATTGATTAATCTAATATCCACTGCAATCTTAGGTGGTAAATAGAAAAATCATTTCCATTTTCAGATGAGGAAACCAAAGCACAGACATATTTAGTAATTCCAAAGATCACTCAGCAAGGAAGTAGCAGAGCCCATAATATTAACCACATATGATATCTTGCCTCACATGGTTTGCTGGTAAATGTTCAAAAGCTGGCTCTCTTGGGCGGGGTAGGGAGGTGGCTGATTTGTAGCATTTGCTGACTTCCATGGTGTTTTTCCAAGCTACCAACATGATGCTAACCAGCTCACAAAATTCCTGAAAATGTAGCAACCAGTATGAGCAGACCCAAATACAATCATGGCTGCCTCCCAAAAGTAAACTTCTTGAGAGACATGTCTTTTCTAGCCAAAATCAAGTCCTTTATTCTTCCCAACAGAAACTTAATCTATACAGGTTTAATTTTGTCCACATCGATGACAATCCTTTACTTTAGGTAATCCAGTTTAATCACATTACAAATAGAATTTTTTTGTGTTGTGTTTTCAAATCCGAATGCCAACTGATGTATTTCTCAAAAAGTAACAAAAAACAAATAGGATCTGCCTTCTAGGAAAGTATGGTCTCTTCGATAAATGGTGCTGGGAAAACTGGACAGCTACATGGAAAATAATGAAATTGGACCTCTATCTTAACAGCATACACAAAAATCAACTCAAAATACATTAAAGACTTCAATGTAAGATCTGAAACCATAAACCTCCCAGAGAAAAACAAAGGGGGTAAGCTCCCTGAAACTGGTCCTGAAAATGATTGCTTGGATTTGACACCAACAGCAAAGGCAACAAAAGCAAAAATAAACAATGGAACTACATCAAACCAAAAAACTTCTGCACAGCAAAGGAAACCATCAACAAAATGAAAAGGCAACCCATGGAATGGGAGAAAATATTTGCAATTCATACATCCGATAAGAGCTAAATATCCAAAATATGTAAAAAAGACCTCATATAGCTCAATGACAAAAAAAAGCAACCAATTAAAACATGGGTAGAGACTGAATGGATATTTATTCCAAAGAAGACATACAAATGACCAGCAGGTGCATAAAAAGGTGCTCAACATCACTAATCATCAAATCAACATATACACCTTACACTTACACAATGCTTTACGGCAATTATATCTCAATAAACCTGGAAAAAATAGTTTCTAACTTCCAGTAAAAATGCAACCTTCTTTCACAATGATAAAGTAAAACCATCTGGGTATTTAAAATGATAGCCCCAAACTCGTCCACCCCCTCTAGCCATCAAGGTTCCAGGATTACTTATCACTTAATCTCAGTCTGGACACAAGGACTGTTGGGAAATCCATATAAAGTCCAAGAGCAGGATGATACACGTTTACAAAGGATTGTATGTTCACTGGATTCCACTGCCTAACTCAATATCTGGGACATTGTTAGCACTCAGCAATATATATTTGAGAAAACCACATAGGTTGATCCATTCCATCATTCCAATAATCCCACAAAAATTAGATTAAAACTCATCCTAAGAACTAGGAAATAGCATCTCTTGTCATGAAGCTGGAACTCAATTATAATATATAATTAAATGGACCACAGTTCATAAAGTAATATATCAATATTTATGTATGAGTATATGTATATGTGTATACACATATATTTGCAAAATATATGTATCTATATGTGTGTGTGTGTGTGTGTGTGTGTGTGTGTGTGTGTGTGTGTATCTTCAAGGGAAAATCTGATAGGTGTCCAAAACTGATTAAATTATTATTTTATCAGAAGGAGACACTTAATGAAGTTAATTAGTTGCTATACTGTTTCATTAAAATTCATTGACAGGACGTTTAATCAAATGTTCTCAGCATCCTGTTTTGGCAGCTCTAAGCAGCGATTCTGCCTCCAGGATATAGCTGTAGCCACATTTGATCTTCACCAACCATAAGGCTCTCTCTCACAGTATCAGAAGCTTGCTGCCTAGACCCATTCTGTCATGGCAAGACAGTTAATATTCCACACCACAATGCTAACTGTACTTCAAGGACAACTCATCTGAGCAAAGGGTATGGCAAATCTTCATAGAATTTGACAGATGGGAAATTGTCCAGTATTATTTATGTGAATGACCACTGCAGAATTAAGATGCTCTTCTTAGCCATTTCCTCATGATTCACGTACCATTTCACTAACCCCCTAATTCCTGGTCCTTTAGATGTCATTTAAGTATGTAACTTTATAGCCAAATCTTGTACTTGTGTGAAAGAACCTACATACACACATTTTTCAGGATTTTTTTTTTGATTAATGTTGTGCTCTTCTCCTACCATAAGTGCTTCACATTACAAGGGAAATGAACCATTTGGACATATGTGTAGAAAAAGTAATTTTCCAAAAATACCAGTAAAACTTGATATAGCTTTCCCCTTTTCAATAATTTTTACTTAAAATTGTGTTTGATTCAAGAAAAGAAAATATAGACTATGAATCAGACTAGGGAGTGAAGATGTGAATTCCCTCTCCTATTTCTGCAACAGATCTACTCTATAACACCTGATCCCCATTTTCCTTTCCACCATGTCCCCTTTATCTCTTCCCTGGAGTTTAGGCCGTAGCTTCCTTTCCAGTTTTCCAAAATCCAATCTCAACACCCCAACTGATATTACACACCACCACCAAAGTTACCTCTACAAAATGTTATTATCTTATAGGTTTTCAAAAGTTAATGGTTCCCAACTAACTACTGAATGGTATTAAAACCTCTTAATTTGGTAGTCAAAGCCATAACCAGCATAGTTTCAACCTATACTTTTACCTTACACTCTGCTTTGGCCAATCATCCAACTTACACTAAAAGACACAATCTCAGTAAATATGTTGAATGTGCTGTAATCTTTACCTGCTTTGCTCAGGTATTTTTACTTACCTAGGTGAAAGTATAGCACAGTGAAACAAGTAAATAGGTTAAACTGTCTGAGTCTCAATTTCCTCAGCTCTGAAATCAAGATATCAACTCAATCCTTGTACGACTGTTGTGAAATCAACCACAACACATATAAATCATCACATGCAGTCAATCTTCAATTAAATTTATTACCTATACTTCTCCTTCCAGAGTATAAGCTCTGTAGGCACATGCACCTAGGTTAAGACACTGACTCTGTCACCTTTCTGCTGTGTGCCTTTGGGAGAGTCATCTCTCTGAGTCTCAATTTTCTCTGTAAAACAGAAAAGCAGCTGTGCTTCTCATTGAGGTACTTCAGTGAATTATTCCTTTGAAACATTCCACACTACTTAAAAGATGTAATTTACTTAATACTCATGATTATCCCTATTATCTTCTTCCAATTCTTGGTCAAATGACCTTCTCCAGGATGCCATTCCTCATTTGCCCATCCAAGAGTAACTTCTTCTTGCCTTGCAACCCTGTAAAACTTTTCTTATTTCTTTACACAACAGATAGTCTGTAGATTGGTCCCACCAAGTCCAACACAGCTGTTTCCCCCACAATATGCTACATATCCACCAGAACAGCCAAAAAAGAAAAGGAAAGAAAATGAAAAAAGAGAAAACTGACAATAAAAAGTGCTGGTAAGGATGTAGAGCAATAGTAATATAATTCCCATATATTTCCAGTGGGAGTGTAAACTTTGAAAAACATTTTGACCTTGCCTGCAGAAGTTGAACATTTGCATATTCTATTATCTAGCAAAGTCACACTCAACAGACCTGTGAACAGATGTTCAACACAAGGTGTGTAAGATAATATTTATAACAGCATCATTCATAAGAGTCCCAAACTAGAAATACCCTAATGCCCATCAGTCATAGAATCAATCAGTAAATTGTGGTACATTCATATATTAGAGGACTACGTAGGAATTAAAAGGATGAATTTCACAAACATAATATTAAGTAACCGAATTCAGACACAAAATGCATATTGTATGACTTCATCTATGTAAAGTTCAAAAACAGGGAAAAATAAATCTGTAGTTTTCATGCATACTTGGGTGGGGAAAACATTTTGAAAATTGTGATTTGTGATAAAACATAGAATACTGGTTTACTTTAGTGGAGTGGGAGGGGAGCTGTGATTGCGAAGGAGCATGTGGGGTGCTTCTGTGTTGCTTTCAGTGTATTTCTTAACCTGAGTAGTGGTTAAGTGAGCGTTTTCTTTTTAACAATGTATTAAGCTGTACATTTATGTTTTATGGATTTTCAGTCTAACTTAAAATTATAATTCACAGAATAGAGAAAGACACAGCGTTTAAGCCCTAACACCTATTTAACTAGAGCTAAATGAAGAGTAGTAATTTTAAAAACAGGATTCAACACCTTAAAACATTCTAAAAACCTTCAAATTGCTAAACATAAAAAAAGCAGCCAAAATTAAATTTTTAAAAATACCCATAGGTTACTTTGAACATCAGACTGACCTCAGACTTCCCAGCTGTGGCACCGAATACTTGAAGGTAATGAAATAATGGCTTTCAAATTCAGAAGGTAAATTATTTTAAACTTTGGCTTCTAAAATGAGGGCAAAGATTTCATTAAATGTTTGAGGAAAAATAAATGTACTTTTAATGTATGTGTCATTTATATACTCTGTGCATATATCAGCATATGTATTTGTTAATTTGGGAGTTAGCCCAAAATAATGTCAAAGACATACAAGAAGACAGATTTGGAATATGGCCAGTATGATGTCGGTACTTGGTTCTGCAGTAAATATACTTACAGAATCAGAATAATGTTAATGCATAATAATGTTATTTTAATTTTTAAAGAATTAACCTAGAAACAAGGCACAGAGTACTTCATTACAGTCACTGAATAAAGTGTAGATAATACAAAACCTCAGGAGAAATAAAATAATAATATAACAATGTTGAGAGGAAGACAGGAGGTAGGAAGTAACAATGAAGTAAACCCTTCCTCTTTTTAACATTAGAAAGTCAACATGCATTTTTTTTACCTTTTTAGCATTATGTAATCAACATGCGCCTAAATCAAGAAATAACAATATAAGAATATTATTCAAAAATATAATGATAACCACCTAAAGAATTAAAAGATAGAAACTGGCAAAATGCTTACATTTGTTGAATGGGACTACAGAATGAAGGTGGAGAAAAAATGATTCCTTTTAATTTTAGACTCTTCTATAAAGTTTCAATTTTAAAAAAAATGTGTGGGTATCTAGTTTTAACAAGTTGGGGTTTTAAAAAAATAAATGGCACCCTCTTCTGCCTCTCCAGCTTCATCTCATGTCACTGGAACACTTTCTCTCTGCTCACAACCACATAATCTTTACTTCAGTTCCTCAAGTGTGTCAAGTTCTCTCTTGCCTCAGAGTCTTGGCTCATGCTGGTATCCTCCTATACCTACTTTTCACCAGGTTAATTCCTATTCATCCTTCAGATCATAAATTCTATGATCAATAAACTGTACTAGGTTCCAGGAGTGACAAACTACAATCCATAGGCCAAATCCTGCTCACACTCTTTCATACACAACCTGTGAACATAGCCACCATCATTTGTTTATCTGTCATATATGGCTGCTTTTATACAATAGCAGAATATATGGTTTTTTGAGCTGTGAAGCCTAAAATATTTACTGCCTGGCTCTTTTCAGAAAAATTTTGGCAATCCCTGGTGTATTCTCACAATGAAATGCTAGCGGGCTTCCCTGGTGGTGCAGTGGTTAAGAATCCGCCTGCCAATGCCCGGGACCTGGGTTCAAGCCCTGGTCCCTGGTCTAGGAAGACCCCACATGTCACGGAGCAACTAAGCCCACGTGCCACAGCTACTGAGCCTGCGCTCCAGAGCCCGCGAGCTACAAACTACTGAGCCAGCTTGCTACAGCTACTGAAGCCAGTGCGCCTAGAGCCCATGCTCCACAAGAGAAGCCCCCACAATGAGAAGCCTGCGCACCACAATAAAGAGTAGCCCCCGCTTACCACAACTAGAGAAAGCCTGCATGCAACAACGAAGACCCAACGCAGCCAAAAATAAAAATAAATAAAATAAATTTATATATAAAAGAAGTTTTATAAAAAAAAAAAAAGAAATGCTACGCAGCCATTGGCAGGATAAAGTAGGTCAATATGGACATTGACATGGAAACATGTCCAAAATGTAATGTTGAATGCAAGTTTCAGAGGATTATCATGAATATAATCATAGTTAATATTAGTATTGTTCTTATCTGTAGTCATTCTTGCATATTTATTAAAAGAGCCTGGGACAACACACCAAACTTAATATTGCAGCATGGACTCAAGAGAACTCTTTCACTATTTGTTTTCCTACATTTCTGCATTGTTTAATTTTTTTTAATGAGCATATACTTCTTTAGTGACTTTTAAAAGCAAATATGATTATGTTTTCTCCATGCTTTGTGCCCTATAGTGGTTTCTCACTGTATGTAGGGTAAAATTCAACCTCTTTACTATGACCTAGAAGGGCTTCTTTTGACTGGGCTGAAGCTTGACTCTCCAGCTTCCTCTCATGTCACTGGAACACTTTCTCTCTGCTCACAACCACACAATCCTTACTTCCATTCCTCAAGTGTGTCCAGCTGTGTCTTGCCTCAGAGTCTTGGCTCATGCTGGCATCCTCCTAAATCTACTTTTCACCAGGTTATTTCCTACTCATCCTTCAGATCATAAATTCTATCTCACTTCTTCAGGGAAACCTCCCTGACACATCAATTCAAATTAAGAAACCTGTTTTATTCTGTCATAGCAATTAAAAGTTTTCTTTAGTGCATTTATAACTTTTCATATTATCTAATTTATGCAATTGTTTAACATCTGTCTCCCTCTCTGGATCTTACCCATTAGATACTATTATGGTCGACTGGACCAGATTTTTGGTTTTGAGTTTCTTCTTTGAGCAGTCTTAATAATTTGTAAGAGTTGATACTTCATGTCTTCTATTCATTCTTAGAGGTCTTCTGAAGATTAAACAGAAACTTTACTTTTTTAAAAAATAAAACTCATTCTATCTTGAAATTACCTTGTGGATCCATTGGACACTTTAATAAATCTAACACAACATTATGGGATCTTAGTTAACTTATTTTTTCAATATCTTGAAAGAGTTTATATTTCATCATCCCAGAAATGATTTAATCATTACACATGATTACACAACAATAATTATGAACTATGTCCAAAAGAAACCAAGAAAATATGAAAATAGAAAAAAGACTAAGAAAATATAAAAATAGAATAAAATATGAAAATACAATCACCAAGAAAATGATACAACAGTGAAATAAATTGTCAACTTTCAGTTTTCTTAATGTATTTCCAAAGTACTGAATTGTCTTTCAGTAAAGTATAGAAGAAGATCAGGTGCAATATCCTTATAGTTTGTTTTTACCATACATTGATCATAAACATGAATTTGGATTTTTTTCCATCAATAAAGGCAAAGAGAAGAAAACTGACAGAAGATGGCATCTCA
The DNA here is from genome assembly GCF_963455315.2 of Globicephala melas. Classification (NCBI taxonomy): domain Eukaryota; kingdom Metazoa; phylum Chordata; class Mammalia; order Artiodactyla; family Delphinidae; genus Globicephala; species Globicephala melas. The sequence goes on along the minus strand of NC_083335.1, from coordinate 20,917,358 downwards.
CAGTCATTAGACAAATCAGAAGACGAATGCAAAGAAATGGATAGCAGCACTTTAGACTCTAAAGGTGATGGTGAAATTAATCATATAAAAAGAGAAATTTCAGACTACAGTAATCTTCATGTGACATTATTCAAGCTGAATTTTCTCAAATTCAAGAATTCATAAGTAAATAATATATTTTTAAAGACAAAAAGGAAATATGATTGTCTTCCAGTCCTTCAACAGGAAGAACTTCATCACTCAATATTTTTATACAAGTACCTGGCCCATAAAATTTTGCTAAAAAGATATAGGACAAAATTCTTTCATATTTCAAGACATTTGTACTTGGTACAAAGAAGTTTACTATGTTTAAATTCTTATGAAAGTTTCTAATGAACTTGGTTTTCACTGTCCCTTTATTCTTACTTCTGTAAATTATTTTTAAAGTGCCTGTAAAATGTAAAAAAAAAATCAAATAAAAAGGGTCCATTGGGGCTTCCCTGGTGGCACAGTGGTTGAGAGTCTGCCTGCCGATGCTGGGGACACAGGTTCGTGCCCCGGTCTGGGAAGATCCCACATGCCGTGGAGCGACTAGGCCCATGAGCCATGGCCGCTGAGCCTGCGCGTCCTGAGCCTGTGCTCCGCAACGGGAGAGGCCACAACAGTGAGAGGCCCGCGTACCGCAAAAAAAAAAAAAAGGGGGTCCATTGGACACAGTTAGTAAATGTCAAGGACTAGTTTCCCTGTTATACTGAGGGCCAAATTAAGCCCTACAAGGACGTAGACCCTGTTTGTTTTATTGCTGACTCCTCAGCATCTAATACCTAACATCTATTAAATGCCTACTATATACTGAAGAGTATTCTAAATTCTGTACATGCATTAAACCACTTAAGCCTCAAAATAACCCTATGAACATGTCCTATAATTACCCCATTTTACAGAAACAGAAACTGAGGCATGACAAGGGTAAGTAACTTTGCCCAAGCTTACACAGTAAGCAGAAAGGCAGGATTCCAACTGAGATCAGACTCAGAGCTCACAGCCTTAATCAACACAATGTCTTTCTAACACAGTGCCTGGAAGACGGTACAAGTCCAACAAATATTTGTTTAATGAAAATGAGCATTGCACAGTTGCCAAAGCAATATGCAGTAGCTCTGAAATGAGATGAGCATTATTGAAGAATAAACAAACAGTCAAAATGGATTTAGTTGAAACATTCATGGACAGGATTGAGTTTTGGATAGTTCCAATAAAATCAAAATTCTGGAATAACATTTGCATTTAAGTCTGTACTATCATTGGACATTTTCTGACCACTGATTTAATGGTTTGCTCCATTTAAATAGTGCTTCTGATATTCATTTAATTTTGTTTTATCATTCATCCATTGAATGAATATTTATCAAGTGCCTACTCTGTCTACTCTGCCTGGTAAGCATTGTGTTAAATGTTGAGGGTTTTGCAGTAAGAAATAAAGACATTTTTAAAGGCACTGTCAGTCTGGAGGATTTCCTTTTGAAAGTATAGATATAAATTTAGGAATACTGTATCCAATCTTTCATATTAAATATTAATTGAATATCATTTCATCTGACTAGGGTAAAACACACATCTTAATTGCCATGACCTATTTTTGATGAATGGGGAAGGTTTCTTGTCCTCTGCAAAACAAGATTTTCTTATTTGAAAATTAGAAAGTAGCATTGATCAATGCCATTAGCCACATGTGTTACTTAAATTTATATTCAAATTACTTCATGTTAAATAGCATAAAAAATTTAATCCCTTAGTCACATTTCAAGTCCTTAGTAGCCATTTGTGCCTAGTGGTTAATGTATGGGAAGGTACAGAGACAGAAAATTTCCATGATTGAAAACATTCTACAGGACAGTGCTGATTTAGAGAAAATTAATTGGCATCATCCCCACTATCACAAATTTTGAAATGTTCATCTTGTCCTTCAGATGATAAAAAATGAAGCAAGCATTGCTTCTATTTTTAGAAGCAAAGAAACCATCTACAAATTCTATTACTATACGGCTCCGTATAAAGGATTCCTGTAACATATAACATATAATTTAAAGACATAGAATTTCAGAAATGGGAACCAGTGTCAGGAAACCACTCAATTCACAGGCCACATGCACATTGAAAGTAGTTGATTCAAGATCCAAAGGTTCAGTAATCTCAGGAACTCCATCACAGAACATAACACACAATAGTGAAGTTCATCAGGTTATTAACAAATTAGTTTCCTAGTGTTACAACTTTACTCTGCTTAGATGTGTTTGAAACATTGCTAATATTTCCACAGATGGATATACAGCACCATGCAAATAAATGATAAAATTCAGAGTTCTTTCCTCATAAATACCCTACCACAGATAAATCCAAACAGAATATGCATGACAATATGTTTATAATGCTTTTGATTTTTCCTCTTTAAATTTTGTTACAATTTGATTACATTTTCCACTCACATTAACTATGTTATCATAGGCCTGGATGTACATTTTATTCAAATCAATTCTGATTTTCTAAGGCTCAGTTTTTATAACCTTGGATAAATATGTCCCAGTTGTCTCTTCAACACTGATGAAACTCAAGACACGCTCTTCAATTAAGACAGCCCTTGACATTATTTGTACAAATTGACAGCTATTTTTCCACCTTAATATCACTTTTCTTACCATGCATTATTGAATAAGGCAAGAAAATGTTGACTTCACTCCAAATGCCCTACAAAATTTCAGTTTTTATTATTCCAATGATTGAATTTTGTTTTGTACACATCTCCAGGACTCAACTTCTGAGCCCCTAAGGGGATTTTTTTACTCATTATATCTTACATGTAGATTTCTAAAAATGCCAAATGCTTCCTTTATACACAAATAAAATGATCATTCTTAAAAATAAGCACTAATCCCAACAAATGAACACAATAAATCTGAATATGAAGAAAAAACATTCAAAGCATCATACATATCAAGACATTGATACTATTTTGCTGTTGAGATATTCAGTGGCTGCTCTCTGGAGTAAGATTACCTAGGTTCAAATATAGGGCCAGACACATAATTATTTAGGGCATATTTAGGGCAACGACTTAACCTCTCTAAGCCTCAGTTTCTTCATCTGAAAATGGAAATAACCATAGTATCTTTCTATTATGGTTGAAGTGATTATCAAAAGACCTAAGGCATGAATTGATGTTGGTCTTTGTTTTATTTAGGTTTCCCATCATTTGAAACTTCCCTCTGAGGTAGAAAATCAATCACTGTGAGAAGTGAAGGTCAGATACTGTCTCTTATCCCTGGTACAGCACATGATCCAAGCTTAGCCAAGAGAATGCTGAAATCTGGAACTTTGAATCTTAAGTGAATGACACAAGAAGCAAAAATAACATAGAATTCACTGCAGTAGTAGTTGTGATTCTGGTAATGACATTTGGTATATATTTTCCTATTATAGCAATGAAAGTTATAAAGCCAATTCTTTTTCATTGATGCACATTGCATTTTAAGTGTGTGCTAAAGGAAAAAAAAATCTACAATTTTTCCAAGTGTAGAAGAAAGTGTTAACAAGTTGGCTGATCCTTAGATATTTAGTACCTTATAGTACTATATTTAAGTGTCTTTAATAAGCATTTTTCAGAATTTAGGGAAGTTTTGGTATATGGTAAATCCTGCAGTCACCATTACACATCAACTGCTACATTTATCTGCTGAACAAATGACATTTCTCCAATGCAGATTGCCATTTGTTATCAGTGAAATGGACACAATTATAAAGGATAAGGAGATTGGTCTTTATCATGTAGAAAAATGGACATATTTGAAAGGTTTTAAACAGGGAAATAACATGGTCAGATCTGTACTTTAGAAAGATCACACTGGAATAAATGGAGCAAGAGTGAAGAAAGAGTTAGGTTAGAAATTTACTGCAATAATGCAGGTAAGAAAAGATAAAGTCTTGGCCTAGGTTAGTAATAGTTGGAAAAGAAGGGAGAGGATCAACTTGAGAAGTAGTAAGGAAATGTAATTGACAAAACTTGTTGGTCAGTTGGATGTTGGAAAATGAGATATAGAGAACAGAATAACTTTCAGGGTTTTGATATAAGTTGTTCATTTGTAATTGCTCTGTAGTTTCAGGTTTGATATCTTCTTTAAAACAAACATTATTAAGAAAAATACTTTTGGGATTTCCCTGGTGGTGCAGTGGTTAAGAATCTGCCTTCCAGTGCAAGGGACATGGGTTCGAACCCTGGTCCAGGAGGATCCCACATGTCGTGGAGCAACTAAGCCCGTGTTCCACAACTGCTGAGCCTGTGCTCTAGAGCCTGCGAGCCACAACTACTGAGCCCACGTGCCATAACTACTGAAGCCTGCATGCCTAGTGCCCGTGCTTCTCAACGAGGAGTAGCCCCTGCTCACCGCAACTAGAGGAAGCCCACGTGCAGCAACGAAGACCCAATGCAGCCAAAAATAAATAAATAAATATTTTTTTAAAAAAGAAAAGTAGTTTTTAGGTTTTTACTGAAAATTTCAAACATAACCAAAGTAAAACAAACAGTATAATATAAACTTCCATTTTCTATTTATTCCCCAATCAATAATACAATTATTTTAGAAGTTCTTATTTGGTGATACTTACAAACATAAAAATGCACAAATCTTAGCTGCACAATTTGAAAAATATATACACCAAAAAAACCTATATCCCTATCATGATACATAAACTCTCTCTAGAATGCTCCTGCATATACCTTCCCAGTCAATCCCCACCCCGACTAGAGGCCACCACAGGTCTAATTTTTTTAATGTTAGATCAATTTTGCCTGTTTTAGGACTTCTTATAAATAGAACCACACTTTATGAGATTCATACATGGTGTTTCATGTATCAATTTTTTTTCCTTTTTATTGCTTCGTAGAGTATGTAGAATATGCATTGTATGAATATACTACAGTTTAGTCATTATTCTGTCGATGGACACCTGGGCTCTTTACAATAGGGTTTTTTTGTTTTTTTTAATTTTATTTATTTATATTTATTTTTGGCTGCATTGGGTCTTTGTTGCTGCACGCAGGCTTTTCTCTACTTGCGGCGAGCGGGTGTTACTCTTCCTTGCGGTGTGCAGGCTTCTCATTGGGTGGCTTCTCTTGTTGCAGAGCACAGGCTCTAGGCACGTGGGCTTCAGTAGTTGTGGCACTTGGGCTCAGTAGTTGTGGTTCGTGGGCTCTAGAGCGCAGGCTCAGTAGTTGTGGCACATGGGCTTAGTTGCTCTGCGGCACGTGGGATCTTCCCGGACCAGGGCTAGAACCCGTGTCCCCTGCATTGGCAGGCGGATTTTTAACCACTGTGCCACCAGTGAAGCCCTACAATAGGTTTTTGACTGTTGTAAACAAATTTGTTATAAACATTTTTATAAATGTCCTTCTGTGGACAGATGTTTTTATATACCTTCAATAAATACTAAGATTGCAATTACTCAGTCAAGGGTAGAGGTATGTTTAATTTTCTAAGAAATTACTGAAACATTTCTTAGTGTGGTTGTACCATTTTACATTCTGTCCAGAAATGAGTAAGAGTTTCAGTTACTCCACATCCTTGTGAGCATGCTGTGTTGTCAATCTTTTAAAATTTCTTTGGTCTAGTGAATGTTTAGCAGTATCAGAAAAATATTTTTTAATTTAAAACAATGTATAATTTTGTGGAATGCCCTTTGATTATTAACTTCTATTTTTTTTTGCATTGTAGCAACAGATTGTGACACATATGATGTAAAATTTTAGAATAATTGAGATTTTTCTGACTTACATTATATTTTTAGGTGTGTGAATATTTCATTGGTTTCTGAAAATAGTATTGTTCTATTATTTGGTACAAATTTCCACATGCATATATATAGTCGATTCTCATTATTCACAGTAATTATGTTCTATTAAAGTCACCTTGAACACTGCATTAGCAAATACTGAGTCATTGCTCCTAGGAGAATTACCGGATTGGGTTCTTACAAGCCTCTGGTCACAGTGTTTTCATTAAGTATTCAAAACATAACCTTCTTTAATGTGTTTCTGTTTAAAGACACCTTACTTAAAATATAGTGTTGATTTATTAACACTGGCCTCACAACCAACAGCTCTAAAATGCATGCCTGGATAAAGCTTATCTAACACAGGCGTATTCTCCATAAGACGCATCACAGCCTTTTTAGCTTCAGCAGTATGCTTGTGGTGCATTTTAAACAGTGAAACCACCAAAAAAAAAGACCAAAAATGCAAAAAATGTGGCATTAATTATACTACAAAAAGGACATTTGTTTATAGTATGAGAATTAAAACAAGAAAAACTTGTTTGACCTCAGCTGGAAAAGTGCATATCAGACAACTCAAATTTTCTGCCAGTCTATTCATGTCTGTGAATAACTGTAAAGGTACTGCAAGTATCAATCTTGGGGTTACCAATAAATTTAAGTAAGTGAATTTGCAAATACGGAATCTGTGAATAATGAGGATGAATGGTATTCTTTGGAGAAAGTTTTATAAACTTTACTTACTTTTTGCCCACACAATTAATTGATTTCTAGTGTGGCATGTGATTACATACCCTTGTATTTGTAATGGACTTTAATCCAATCATATTTGTTTTGATTTGTTATGTTGAAACTATTTTTCATTTGAAGTCCAATGCTCTTTCTTTTTTTTTATTGTGGTAAAAGACACATTACATGAGATCTACCTTACAAATTTTTATCTGTTCAGTACAGTATTGTCAACTATAAGCACAATGTTGTCAATAGATTTCTAGAACGTTTCATCTTACATAATTGAACTTTCATACAGCGTGAACAACAACTCCCCATTTTCCCCTCCCCCCCAGCATCTGGCATTCTACTTTCTTGGTTTTTTTTTTATCTCTTCTTTTCTATTTTTTGTTAAATTTATTTTGTTTTTTATTCTATTACTACTATCTTCCTGACTTGTTTTTTAAACTATATATCTAATTTCTAATATTATATTAGTGGCTTTTTTTACCCTCATAATTAAACATATTATTCTATCAACACCTAAGTGAATCTCCACCTAAAACTCCCATTCAAAAATTTTAAGAATTTTTCTCATCTCTCCTCCAACTCCCACAACCTCCCATATTGAAATAATCTAGAATATTAGTGTCAAATAAGGTTAGCTGTTGGCGTGATGGAAGATTCAGGTCTGAATCATCATAGTATGCCTCTGATAACTGTGGGAGAAGTTCAGGACTAATGGCAGGTCATGGGTGTTCAGGTATCTTTTCCTATCAGACATGGGGGACTACCATCTTATGCATCTCTGCAGTCATACAGGTACAAATACACACACATGGACACAAACACACAGAAAACACCAACGTATTAACATAACTGGGATTATATACATGCTGTTTGCCATGAACACCTTTTTATTTTTTTTTCTTAGTCTTCCTTTGCCCTTCACTCCTCACCCAGTAGCCCCCCAGCACACACAGAAGTAAACAATAATCATTAATTGATGTATTCCCTTCAGCATTTTCTCCCTACTTATATAGGCACCTTGATTTCAATTAAAATGGCTTTATTCTAACACCATTTAGAGCCATTTGCTTCTGTCTTCCAAGATATAAGGACCCTTTCTCATTTACACGTCTGGGGTAGTCATGCCATTATGAATGTATGGATACTTTCAATAATTTCTATGGAGCATTGAGTTTGGAGGTATGTGTCCCCAGTTCTTCACATTTAGACTTCCAGTAAAAGTACTCCCTTTATAATTGGTTTTGTCATAGTCATATTCCAAATTATTTAAAAGAATATGAACATAAACTTTTGTCTCTGGATATAAAACAAATTTTAACAGTAATTATCAGATATTTAAGATATAAGAAGTGATACATACATGAAAGTGAAAAGTAGGCCTGTGTAAACAAAAATCAATTCAAAAGAACTGGGCAATGTAAAGTACCATTTAATGGATGTTTTCTATTTTCAAAACACTATATTATCAATGTTAATGTAAAGTTTTCCATTGCACTGTTACTCCAACTGGATTTTTCATACTTTAAGGGAGAAACTGTAAAGCCTTGGATTTGAAATGAAATCAGTCTCTCTGTGTCTGTCTTTCTCTGTCTTTGACTCTGGGTCTCTCCACACACACACAACACAAACAACTGCAAAGTGATAAATTCTCCCCTTACTTGTCTAACACATGGTTTCCCTTCTCCTAATTTATTTGGTATATCCATTGCAAAGAAAACTCTATACATTTTCCCTGAAGACAAAACAGTCTTTTACCATTCATATGGTTAATTTTTCACTACTTGTATTTTGGTTTACATCAAAAAAGGGAGAATAATACAAACATAAAAAAGTAAATATAAATAAAGGCATGAAATATAAAATAAGAAAGAGGCCCAAAATGGAAAATTCATAATTGCTCATGAATAAATAAATAGCCCTAAAGATTGGTTGGCTTCAGACAGGTTCAATTTATCAAAACATACCAATGTTCACATTAAGTAATGGTACATGCCTCAAATATATTAAAATAAATATCTGTTAAAAACTGTACATTGATATTTTTAAAGAACCTTGACTTTTATATGCATATTTGCAACATTATATCAATTCTCAAGTTCTATGAATAAATTTTTAAATTGTTCAAAATCCTAGAAACCACTGTCAGCCTCGTCTTCCCAAATTACTGGTTTCATCAAGGCATTACCTTATTCAATAACTTACAGTGCTCACGAACTAAGGTCAAATTCTTCGGCTTAACTTTAAAGGCCATCAATCTTAGTACCTTGCTGAATCTTTGTTGCCTCATTTGTTTTCTAAATTTGAGTCAAAATGTAGCATCTTATTTTGGCAATCCATTTTCTTTCTTATCTCCCTGACATAGAAGACTGTCTCCTTTCTTGTGTCCGGACACACACACTATAGTATTAACAACTACTTTCTTAGGTTTTACCTATGCAATCATTTCCCCCCAATTTGAATAATGACAGCAGCTATACCAGCAAACACGCCATGAACTTGGAGACATCTCTCACCCTTCAATTATTTCTTTGCGAAATAGGGTTAATTATATCTATGCATCAGAATGGTGTAAGGATTAATTGAAGTAATATTTATAAAATACTTAGCAAAATATCTTATAAGTATTAATTGCTCGATAAATGCCCATTTAAATACAAACTCCAAAGATAACTACTTTGAAGGGGTAACTTACATTTAGATGCTGAAGTTCCAGTGTATTTGTAACAATACTATAGTTATAATTTGAATATGGATAAAACTGATGGTAAAGTAATGGTTATTTCATTTTTGTTTTTAACCATAGGGGTTTTTTTAGAATTAACTGATGGAATTGTAATGAATACATTAATTACTGTATGTAATAATAATCTGTACAGCACCTTATCACTTACAATTATCTTTCCCATACATTCTCTTATTTGAACCCAGACAGAAAATAATGATGTATTATTACTACCATTTTATAGACATGAATACTGAGGCTTAAAGGTACTAAGTGACTAACCTAGATAAGGAAGCTATGGTTCAAACCAGTCCACCTCACAACAAATCAATTGCCTTAAGAATCCTGTGCGAGAATTATATTTAAAGGATATATCACAGAGGTTTTGCGTTTAGGGTGTGTGTGTGTATGTGTGTGTGTTTAGAGCATGATATGATCTTTGTTGCAAATACTGCACAGTGGTTATGTAATGAGTATATAGGCAGCTTAATTGGAGTTCAATTATTAGAGCGATGATTATGTCATTTTGTGCAATGTCTAACATCTGATGGTTTTATTTGTCCTGAAAGATAGTTTGGAGATTTGACATCTCATCACCTGTTACCTTGGGATGATGTGTTGTGAATAGTAATGGAAAAAATACCTCTAAGTTAACCTGTGCTTTTCTCTGGTCTATTATTTCATGAAATCTTGGTCCAGAGTTTGATTATTATTCATCCTGCTTTGCTGGTCACTGAAAGTGGATTAAGTCACAGTATGTCATCCTTGTCAGAAAGGATCCAAGTTGTCAATAAGGAATAATGGTACCTGGATTATTGTGTGTTACCTCTTTGCCCACTTGTCTCTACTCTACATAACTGCCTTTTACATTTACATCTATCAAGCTTTGCTTCTCAAGAGGATTATCTGGGAAAATTCCATAACAAAAGGAAAGGAGTGAAAAATACTATTGCAAACAAAAATTGAGAGAAAAAATAATGGAATAAAATCTGAAAGGATTTGTGTAAATGTTGAGATGGCAACACTTTACTCATCACACGATAAATGAGCAATATAAAATGTAGATATTATGAAAATCTTGAAAATGTGTCATTTTAATTTTCATCAATGTGTGTAAACTCAAGCAGAAGCTCATTTTATGTCTTTCCTAATTAATGCTTATTAAAGCATATGAAAGCATATGAACATTCTTCCTACCCTGGAAATTTGCAACTTTTTATTAAATAAGAAAATAAAACTCTTGGTTCACGTTCAGAGCTAAGATATTTATGAAGACCCATGAGGCAGAAGGTAAACTGGGAATGCATGAGGTTAAACTGTGGCCCAGCACTGGGGCAAGGAGGAGGCAGGTATCACTGTCGGTGCTGTGCTCCTCACCCTGGATTTTTTTTACTGTTCTAAAATTGGCAACTTGATCCATCATTTTTAAAATGTTTTTCATCTTGCTCTTGTAGCTAGATCCCAATCCCTTGGAATGTAATTGATCTTATCTATCAATTGAATCTAACCTCCAATGTTTCTAACCCTGCTTCCTGTTGCCAGTGACTGGTCCTTCACTGCCAAGTTGATCTTGATTATTTATTGCTCCTTTGTCTTGATAGTGTTCATTCAATGTTCTATACCCTGGTCTCTACCCAAGTCTGCTTAACCTTATCACACTGGCTCTGCTGAAAAAGTACCCAAATACCTTCACCTGACAAAAATGAATTATCAGGAAAATGTTATTATGTGTAAGAGAGACTTATGCTCCAAATGGAATTTGAAAATTCTAGTGTGAATGCCAATGAAAAATTGAAGGTTTTCTAGCATGGAAAATGCTGTGTTTAGTTTGTTGCAGAGCTAACTCACTCTTCAGTCTTTTAGATATTCATATTATCTAGGTGAAGTTCTGATTTACTATCCACGTTGTGTTTAGATTCTGATTCAATCAACATTTATCAAGCATTGTCAGTGAGCTAGGCATTGTTTGAGATAGTTTTTCATGTGTTATCTGTTTTTAAAAGCCCATAAATGTGCAGGATGGACAAGGCTACTTTTAAAATATAATGGCTAGGGAAATGGGCATTCAGAGGTCAGTTAAGATGTTCAAGGTCACATAGTATGTAACAGAACCACTATGAAAGCTCTCTTTTCCAGATCCCAAGGCCAATGCTATTTCTACTTTACCACAACAGTCTATATACATATGCAGTGAGAAGTAAGTAACAATAAAATGTGTACTTTCTGCATATGTAATTGTCCTTATTTTTAATTGACAAAGTTATGAGGTTAGCCACATTTAGCCTCAAAAACCTGAGAGGATTTCTTCTTTTAACAGTAATATATTGCTACAGCCTACAGGAAAGTAAAAACAAAAATAGCATAATGGAAATATAATGATATATTAGAATTTAGGTGCCAGGTTGGAAGTAATGAGAATTGTTATCTCTACAAGGGAAGTACAGAGCTCTCTTTCAAGCACAATATATCTACCTGAAAATCACTCTGAAGTGACACTTTTATCCTAAGACAGCTTAGCTTTAGAGCCATAAGAAAATATAGTTGAGTTATGCCAGAATCAAATGAATTTAGAGAAGTTACTGGGATTAAAAAAAAAAAAACAGGTACAAGATAAATAAATAAGTCCTCACTTCATACATTTGCTTTTGTTCATATTGAAGTAACATTTGAGATTCTACTATATGCTAGACATTGTACTAGATACCTAAAATGGGTGCTTACATCTATTTTTCATGACTTTGAAAGATAGCTATTTCCACCACCACAACCACCATCATCATCATCCCTGTGATTGTTAGTTTTATGCGTCAATTTAACAAGGTTATAGTACCCAGTTATTCAAACACTAATCTGGATGTTCCTAGGAAAGTATTTTTAGTTGTTGTTATCATGTATGATCATTTGACTTTAAGTGAAGGAGATTACTTCGATAATGTGGGTGGGCCTCATTCAATCAGTTGAAACATCTTAAGAGCAAAAACAGGTCTCCCTGGAGAAGAAGAAATTTTGCCTCAAGATTGCAGCCCAAGAGTTTCCAGACTGATGACCTGCTCTATGGATTTCACACCAGTCTCCACAATTGTATACACCAATTCCTCAAAATAAATCTCTTAGGGTGTGGGGGGGTGTGTGTGTGTGTGTGTGTGTGTGTGTGTGTGTGTGTGTCTTACTGTTTTTGTTTCTCTGGAGTACTCTAACACAACCTCCATCCTAAAAGTGAGAAAACAGCTTGAGATGTTAGGTGATGTGCCCAAGACTGCGTGGCACATTAATGTGAAGGGCCAGAAAGGAACCCACATCTTCTTACTCTTAAGTTCTGTCCTCTTTTTGCATATCTTTCTTAATTTTGTCCTTTATTTCTCTTTCTACTTTCTCTAGCTTTAAATCTTCTTGGTAGCTCTAAAACCGTCCTCACACACATGTTTATACATGTGAGGTCTAATGAGGGAAGTTGAAGGTCTCACTTACCTAAGCACAGAGCCTGATTTGGGACACATGGTAGGCATCCAAGCAAATGACTCCCAGATCCAGTTTGCTTACAGGGAAGCCCTTGGCTAAAGAGGAACCCAGTGAGTGGCTTCAGACAGTCCAATAGATAACAGAGCAAATGGCAGGATTTCCAAAGTACTTACCAATGTTTATTAACATTTGTGATAGATATTGTGCTAAGAGCTAACAAGAGCAGAATTTAGAAAGAGTATGATTAGCCTGCTGCCTTCTGGAAGCAAATTAACTCCATCTTTCAGGGGTGACTTTAAAGACAGAAGACAGGGAATTGGATCATACTTCTGTCCTTGCTAGCTGAGTTTCATTACAGAAATCACTCCATCTCAGTTTCCTTAATTTATTCATCTGTGATTTGGGGGTTATCACAGTACCTACCTCATGAGACTGTTGTAAAGATAAAATAGATATAAAAGTTTCTGTTGGCTAAAGCATTATACAAACTAGAATCATAATTATCAATAGTTAAGCATCTCTCCCCTACTGCTGTGTTCACAGCACTGGTCTATAAGTTGTGGGTAATGCAAAGAAGGCACGGTATTCATCCCCTGCCTCTGGAAAGCATTCCCGTTTTATGAATGAGGGATTCGTGCATGAAACACTGAGACTATAAGCCAGATGTATATTTGTGTCTATGAATTGTTTCCTTCCAAACATTCACAACATGTAAGATGGCATCTTATTTGAAACATAACCATGAAAGTGGTGTGGCAGCTGAATATACAAAGAGCGCATGACATTTTGGCCGTTTGCTCCTACTGGGACCTGATTAGGTCCTATGCCAATGTAATGATAGGCCCTACCCTGTCACTGACCACTGTGCTGCGTTGCACAGTCCCATATTGTATTCTTCCCCCAGCCCATCATTTTACAAGCGTATAGAGATGTGAATATGATTTATTATATTTTACATACAAAACACCACATATTGTATTATTACAATGTATCGCACACTGTGCTAGTCATTTCCAAATATATTCTCTAATTTTATCCTTAGACTAGTGTTAAAAGTTGTAACATAGAGAAGATGATAATTCACATTTTACAGATAAGTTATCTACAGAGGGTACAGAAAACTGAACAGCCTTGTTCAATTGTGTTGAATCCCAGATTTGAATTCAATCTCTCTGATTCTAAAACTTGTGCTCTTTCCACTGTGTGGATTATGGGAATGTTGCTGTGGTAGCTTAGACCCAAACTTCCACAGAGAAAAGCGTTCTTAGAGAATATCTAATTAAAGCATTCTTAGAGAATATCTAATAGCTTTCATTTTGTAGATGAGCAAACTGAAGTCTCAAAATGAAAATGATTTTCTCTAGGTCACGTGAAAAGTAAGTAACAGCTCCATACTAGAACAATACAGTGTAGAATTAGAATATATACTTAATCAACGCTTTGACAATTACTGGTGCTCATTAGAATTTGATGATGTGATGAGTAACTGCTAAAAGTAGCAGTCTGGCAATAAGAGCTATAGAAGTAGCTCTGGAGCTGGATCCTAAGATGGGTGAACTCAGACCAGCAGAGCAGTGTTTAAGCAAAATGCAATATAGTTAGTGCTAGAGAAAATGAATTTTGAGTCTCTAAGCCACAGTGACTAGTTTTCAATTCCAGTTTCACTATTTCATTCACTTATTTATTCACCCATCCATTCATTCAAGAACTATGGAATGCCAAGTATGCATCAGGAAATAGTCTAGACACTCCAGAAATACTAGTGAATAAAACATATAAAAATCCCTGCCTGTGTGGAGCTTCAATTCCACTGGAAAAGACAGGTGAATAAACAATAAACACAGCACATAAGTAAATCATACAGCTCTCTAGAAGATAATAAATGCTATGCAGAAAAACATAGAGCAGATTAAGCATGATCACGAGTATAAGGAATAAAGTATAATTTTACACAGGATGATCAGGTAGGCTTCATGGAAAAGTTGACATTTGAACAAAAACTTGAAAGCAGTAAGGGAGTAACCTAAGCATATACTAGCAGGAGGTACATTTCAGACAAAGCAAATACCAACTGGAAAGGCTATGAAATTAGACAATGGTTGGCATATTTGAGAAACAGTGAGAAGAACAATTTTCCCGGAGCAAAGTGGAGGAAGGGGAGAGTATAAGGTGATGAGCTCAAAGAAGTGATGGGGTGCAGATGGAAGATAATTGTAGGGCATTGCAAGGGTATTGGATTTCACTCTGAAAAAAATGGCAAGTCATTGGAGGATTTTGAACAAAGGAATGGTAGGAATTGCCTTACATTTTAACAAAATCACTCTGGTTGTTCTGTTGGGTAAACTAAAGGGGGATACAGGGTGGAAACAAGGATTATCAGTTAGGAGACTACAGCAGTCATCCGAGAAAACACAGTGGTGGTTTGGACCAGAGACGTAGCTATGGAAGTGACAATAAGTGGTATAATTCTAGATAAATTTTGAAGATAGAACTAAAAAGATTTTTCCAACAGATTAAATGTAGGACATATGAGAAGAGGGATAAATGATGAACTTTGAGGATTCAGGTCCAAGCAAATAGAATGAAGTTGTCATTAATTAAATTGGGGAAGGCTGTGGGTGGAGCAGGTTTTGAAAAGAAAACCAAGAACTCTATTTTGAAAGATCATGTCTGAGATATTTATTGGTCATCCAAGTGGAGATACAAGCAGGCAGCTGGATATACTTGCATGGAGTTGAATGGAAAGGTATGGCCTGAAGATATACATTTGGGAATCAGGGATTTATGATGGTATTTAAAACTGTGTAATTGTATGAGATTATCGAAGGAGTGAGCGCTGATGAGAAGGGGGTCTAAGAACTGGGTCCTGGGGTATTCCACCATTAAAAGCTTAGGTGATGAACAGGAATCTGGTAAAGGAGACTAAGATGCATGGGTGGTCAAGTAGGAGTAAAACCAGGAGATTGTGATGTTCTGGAAGTTGAGTGAAAAAAGTATTTCCACGAGTATGTAGTGGTAAACTGTGTCAGATGCCAATGTTGTTAGATAAGGACTGAGAATGGACCATTGGATTTAGCAATGCAGAGCTCATTGGTGACCTTGACAATAACAATGTCAGTGAAGTTGTGGGTTTTACCTAACTACTTTGGAGTTAGGAGTGAATGAGGACAAAAGAATTTGAGGCAGTCAGTGATTAGTGACAGCTCTTCTGAAGAAGTTTTGCTCTAAACAGTATCAGGGAACTGAGGCACTAGCTAAATGAAAAAGAAGTTTTCAAAAGTTTTTGTTTATTTGTTTGACTGCTTTGAGAATGAGAGAAATGATAGTATGTTTTCTGCAGTTGAGAGTGACCCAGTAGAGAGGGGAAATATAATATAGGAAAGGGGTGAGAATTGTTGAAGTTGGTATACTTGCGGAGGTGATGGGGATGGGATCTCTCTAAAGTGGAGAGGCTGACTTCAGGAGCACAGTCAGTTATCCATAGAAATGATATGTAATGGGTACATAGTAACAGGATGGGAATGAGTAGATGTGGAGGAGGAAATATGCACTTGCAGTTTGAACTTGAGTCATGTAACTTCTCTGCGGTGTTTAATTTTATGTGTCAAACTGGCTGGGCTAAGGGATGCCCAGATAGTTGGTAAAACACACTCTCTGTGTCTGTGAGAGTGTTTCCTGAAGCGATTAGCATTTGAATAAGCAGACTGGATAAAGAAGATCCCCTCATCCATGTGGGTGGGCATCATCCATTGAAGGCCTGAATAGAGCAAAAAGCTGGAGGAAGGAAGAATTCACTCTCTTTGCTTGAGTTGACACAGCCAGGTTCTCCTGCCCTCAGACATCAGTGCTTCTGGTTCTCAGGCTTTTGACTCAGATCTGGACTTAGATCATCAGTCCTCTGATGCTCAGGCTTTCAGACCCAGACTGAATTAGACCACCAGCTTTTCTGATCCTCCAGCTTGCAGACAGCAGATTGTGGGATGGGACTTCTCAGCCTCCATGACTGCATAAGCCAATTCCTATAAGAAATCTCTCTCTCTCTCTCTCTCTCTCTCTCTCTCTCTCCCCCCCCCTCCTCTCTATTCTATTTCTCTAAAGATCACTAATATGCTCTCTAAATCAAATTTTCTTCCTCTGTAAAATGAAAGCAATTATGGTATGTGCCTATTAAAATTTGTGTTATGACTATATAAATAGACTACTGCATGTAAAATACTTAGTATGCTGCCTGGTACATAGAAAGCACTCCCTAAATGTTAATTATTAATTCTTAATAGCACAATTTCTGGAATCAGATAGCCTTGGATCAAATACCATTGGGTGTATTACTTGACTTCTCTTGGCCTTATTTTATTCATCTATAAAATAGAAATAATAACAATTCTCACTTAATGGGGATAATGAGATAACACATACACAGAGCATAGCACAGTACCTGTGTCAGCATTACTGAAAATCTCCCTCTGTGATTAAAACAATGAAATGCATGCCCTAGCAATGATGGTCTAGAAAGAGGAAAGGAAAAACATGGAGTAGGAAGCACAAAACTTGACTCCTTCTAATTGACTCCCTAAGCTTGGGCAAATCAATTAACTTTTGCAAGAGGAGGACAATATCATTCATATTGCTTGCTCTTTATTATAATTTTTAGAATCTCTCTGGATAATATAGTGAAACACAGGACCTAACCAAATGCTGTGTAACAATATGAATATTATCTGAATAATAACAATGTCTATGAGTGGACAGGGCCAAAGTTAAAACTCGTGTACAATATCCCAGGATAATGAAATATATAAACATAATCAGTTTGTGAAAGGAGGATGGGGAAAGGGACTACTTAATAAATTCTGCCTGAGGGAGGAACTCTATTGCGCAGTCTCTCCCACACAAAAAAGCATGAAGTATCAATGCTGACAATTCAGTTAGATATAGGCATTCAGTTGGGTAGCTATTCTGTGCCAGGTCCCATTTTAGGCTCTAGCATACAGACTACCAGGTAAAAGAGACTGAAAAAAATCAAACTGTGAACAAAGAAAGGGGATGGATAACACAAGCAGCGACCTCAAGTAGATTCCTTTTTTTCTACAGTTCTCTTTCTGGGAACAATGCTGTTTCTTGAGTGAATTCTTTTGAACCCAGCATTTGAGCTCCTTTTGGGCAAAGAGTGTTACGTTTTATTCTTTGTCTCTCTAGTCCCTGGCACAGAGTGGATTCCCAGGGTCTACTTTAAGAAAGGAGGAAGGGAGGGAAGGAAGCAGGGACAAGGGAGGGAAGGTTGACTGCAGATAAAAGGTGTGGGACTGTTCAGAGATAAATCAAAGAGTCTGCATATTTTATGCAGTCTTCTCAGCAAGAAGCCCCAAATGGGCTATTTTCAGAACTGCTTTGTGAATCTTGGGCTGCATTTTTGCTAAATGGCTTAGTTTAGCTGAACAACTGTGGCTCCTGTACATATGCAAATAGGAACAAATATGAACAGGAACTTTATATTGTAATAACAATTCAAAGTGACACACCAGCATCTGGATGGAAATTTCTCCAGCTGCACAGCTCACTCTTTATTGTAAGCAAAATAATCATTTCAGCCACAGAATGGGGCCTGAGAAGTCGGTAGAGACTATTTGCTGGAATACCATAAAATCAGCAGATGACCATCCCTCAGTCTATGAGCAGACAAGAGGAAATTCTCATGTGGACGTGTACTAGTGGAAAAGGCATGCGTCTGACATCAAACAGCCCTGGTATTGAGGCCTGGTTTTACCACTTACTATCTGGGTCACCTTGTGTAAATTATATAATCTTTTCGAGTCCCAGATTCCTCATCTGCAAGCTGATAAGAATAATGACAATGATGACAAAGGATTGTTGAGTATTGAATACAATAGGGCATGGAGTGGATTAGCAACAGGCCCAGTCCAAATGCAGCCAGGGCACTGTAAGTGGCATCTGCTATTCCTAGCAGGCTTAAAAAAAAGATATTGAAACAGATTGGACTACAAGTTGTATGAAGGGAAAGCTGTGTTTGGCTCACTACCATACCACAACACAGCACAGGAAATTGACAAATACAAGTTGAATGTCTGAGATTGTTAAAAATTGCTGTCTTAACTCCATGCCCCCATGTTTTCAATAACTATTTCCAATATAACACATAATTTAATTCTCTTTGAAAGATAACATTGTACAGTGACTTAGGTCCCAGGCTTCAGAGTTGGACTGCCAGTGTCTGAACTAGTAGAGAATTTTATCTCGGCTCTGGCATTTACTAGCTGAGTGACCTTGGGTAATGTACTTAATCTCTCTATCTGTCAGTCTCCTCATCTCTTGAGTTTAAATATATGAACTTGCCTTTTTTGTAGGTGCAAAACAGTCAGTCTGCAATTTCATGTAATTCAATTAATACAAAATGGGAATAATAATAGTATTTTCCTCATAGAGTTTTGAAGATTAAAGGAGTTAATATATATGAAGTGCTGAGAAACATATCTGGTACATAGAAAAAATAAATACACATTTTATATTTTTGCTATCATTATTATTGCTTGACAAAAACTGAGTAACTATTTTAAGTACTAAATCCAAAAAGAAGATATGGGTAGACAGCACGATGTGCCATCAAGGCATTCCTATGTGGTAGTTGCGATGTAGAGGCCCTTCCAAGTGCAATGAGATATTGATCTCCTCAGCCTTCAAGGCTGCCAGGCCAGGACCGGGGAGGCCTGGGCCTGCGAGTTGGCCATCGCTGGCCAAAACCAGTCTCCTCAATTTACCACAGAGTTAGCATTCCTTATAAACATCATTTTCTCTGTGTGGCCATAAGGTGAAAGGGTTGGGAACCTCTAGTTTGGAGCATGAGCCATGGAGTCTGGCAGACCTGGTTGTGAATCAGTTGTCTGCCCTGGGAAGGATACATAATTTGTGGGACCCAATGCAAAATGAAATGAAGGGTATCCAGGAAAAAAGTGTCTTTAAAGCGCTTAAAATATAAAGCTTTTTCCCTTTCCTCTGTAATCTCTTCTTGACTTATGGTATTTTTTATGTGCTACTTAAAATCAATACAAGTTAAAAAAAATTAAAATTTTAAATGGTTAGCATGAATTTTACTGTTCATCTTTATATTGTGCAATGCCCATTTTAAATAAAAGCATAAGCATTTAACTTGTATGTGGAGTCATCAAAAACACACAATTCATATTTCATAGCTCATATATGCGTATGTAATTTGTTCTTGCCAGAACAGTGGAAACAGTTCACAAAGCCAACTCATCAATTTTTCTTAAATTCTTAATACACACACATTAGCTTTGGCTGACTGATAAGGAAACAACGAATGAAAGGAAAAGGAACTATGGATTGCCTTATCTTTCCCTCTCCTTCCAGGTTATCACCTTCAGTGTAAAGGATTGGCTAATACTGGGGAGTAAGAGTAGGAAAGAATATGATAGGATTAATTATTTGTTTCTATTTCTTATAATACCATGACCTTCTTTCTGCATTGCAAACAGGAAAGGAAAGTGCAGCCTCTCAACAACGTTAGCACGTGGCTTACTCATAGACATAACACGCTTATCATTGTACTCAACTGAGTCTTATTCAACTCCCACGCATCATGGGTCAACCAGAATTCTGAACTCATGTGGCATCACAACCACTATATGCAAGTTGGGAGGCAAGGAGTAGCTATGGATCAACATATTGTGTGTATCTCCTCTGGTCACATACATGCTCCATTATCCCTTTGGACTCCACATACAAAACACAAGTTCACAGATAAAATTATTAAGACTTTCAAGATGGCAACAGCAGAGCATTAAACCAAGCATGGGTCCTGAGTACTAGGTTAGCTGTTAGGGAAGATGCATGGTGGACATCACAAATGCTAAGTATAAAGGCAAAAGCAAGGACCAGCAGCAGACCCACATTGTTCATATCTCCTCTGCTCACATTCATGTTCCATTGTCCAGTTATGATTTACTTACAAAACACAAGGTCAAAGAAAACTGTAGTAAGAATTTCAGTATGTCAAGAGCTGGGCGTTAAATCAAGTGTCAGGTGCTTCTTAGTGTTGGGGCTCTGCGAATGCACTGATCATATTCCCAGGAAGCCAGCCTGGGCTCTGCCCTGAGATAACCATACGATCCTGGGAAGACAGCTTTGCGAGACTTGGCCTCAGTTTCTAATTTTGAAAACAAGGATAATTTCTACTACCTCATAGTCTTCTTGTGAAGACTAAAAGAGTTAGTATACTTGACACAGGGTCTGCTGCATAATAACAATGATGATGATGATGATAATATTTACTGAATGCTTATTAAATTTTCTTAATTACAGACATTACTGGAAAGCCTTTATGAGGAGGTCAAACTCAGATTACATTGGGAACAATGTTACCAACTTTAAAGGAACCATCAAGTTCAACGTCAGCATCCCCTTAGCCTTTTTACCCCATCTTCAATGCCAAATGGTAAAAGTATGTCAAAACCAGACACAAAGTTGGGAAGGAATGAATAGGTGGAACACAGGGAATTTTTAGGGCAGTGAAACTATTCTGTTTGACGCTGTAATGGTGGATACATGACATTTTGCCAAAATCCAGAGTACTCTACAACACAAAGAGTGAACCCTAATTAATATGAACTATGGATATTAGTTAAAATAATGTATCAATAGAGATTTATCAAGTTTAACAAATGTACCACATTAAAGAAAGATGTTATTAATAGGGGAAACTGCAGACAGGACAAGACTGGGTATATGGGAACCCTGTACTTTCTGCTCAATTTTTCTATAAACCTAAAACTGCTCTAAAAATAAAAATCTATTAATAAGACCCCAGACATACTATAAATAAATTCTGACTGTAAGCTATTTCTGGGGAGGCAGCAAGGTGCCTCCCTAAAATGCTGAAAAGAAGCTTGCCCTCTGAGAATTATTCAAAGGCCAGAACAGGTCTTGACTAACATAATTAACAATCTGGTCTGAAGGCTGGGCTAGATCTGGTCCTTAAGTGGTATTTTGAAAAATTATCTCCACAAGTGTTTTTAAAAATAAAGGATTAGAATCTAGGATTATTCTTCCTGTTTTATTTGTTTAGCTTTGTTTTTATTCCATGCTCTAATTAATGTAGCATGAATATAATTATTCTCTAAGATTACAAACCCCTGAAGAGGCATAGATTATGTCTACTCTTGGCTTTAAAAAATTCACATGAAGCCTGGTAGTAATGAGAGCTTTCATGCATATAGCTTTCTACGGTTTATGCAGCACTTATATATATTTATCTGCTTAGCCACTTGTTCTATACTTGGGAACTAAAGCCCCAAGCCAAGTTTTTTTGTTTTTTGTTTTTTTAACAAAAACACCATCTTATAAGACAGGATGCCAGAAACTGCTAGTTACCTAGCCAATATCTTTTTTTTTTTTTTTTACTTCTTTCTTAGTAATAGAATTCCAATTTTATTCAGGGTACCAAATACCATATTTTCAGCTTCTCTTACAGCTCCGGTGACCATGTGACCAAGATATTTCTAATGAGATATAAGCACCAGTTGTTGGGGGAGACATCCAGGAAGAATCCTTAAAAGGGGAACTGTTGACCAAGACCAATCCTTTTGCCTGAATTCTGCTCCCTGCTTGGAACACAGAGGTGATGACTCTTGCTTCAGCAGCTGTATAATATATTTCCAAAATATTAAAGAATCTTTTAATTTATTCTTGGAGATGCAGTGAGGTTATACTTAATGGTAATCAGTTTATCTTTCTCATTCTTTTAGGAAAATTATATTCCTTAGTGTGAGATTGTCCAATTATTTTATAATTCTTTAGAGAAGTTATAAATGTAATGCTGACTAGGATGCTTCAAGAAATACTTCAGGAAAAACAAGTGGTATTCATTATTTTTCAAATATTTTTGGTGTAATAGATTTCTGAAGACAAATGCATTTCCTATCCAAGCGTTTCCATTCACAGCCATTGCTTATTCTTTGTTCAGATTATTTCACTTGGTGATAATCTCTTATGTACTCTTTTAAAGAGCTATCCATAATATACACACACGTACACACACACAGTGGAAACAATAATTCATACTCTATTTTACAAAGTCCGTGACTTTGCTGCTCCCAAGCTTTCACAAGTCTTGGTGTCTCAATATCCAGGGGTTTAAACAGTCTCTTTGGGGAAATCGTCAATTTAAAATTCAACCCCTTAAAAAGACTTTTTCTTTCTCCTCCTGCCCAAATGGTATTTAGGTAAAAGGGAAAGAAATTGTGCACTCCTTGAGGCACGTGGAAGCAGTTCCCCTGTACACCACAAGCAGGTCTTGGTGACACAGGAGTGCCGACACATGCTCATCTATCCAATCACCTCGCTCTACTGAAGCTACATTATTATTCCTTGTCCACCATTTTGGACATGGCTCAGAAACAAACCTGGATTTAAGCTTCCTCCAGCAGCCTGCTAACTTGGGTATTATCAAGTTCTATTATTCCTATCTGGGTATTTCTACAGTGATGCCCAATCCACCCCACCTTGAGTTTCCATATTGACAAGAGGACACAAGGATGCATGCTTTTAACATCTTTACACTGCCTGAGCTTTTATTCTATTTCATAATACTCTACAAGGGCCAGAAGGAAAGGGATGCCTTGAGTTTTCACTATGCTTGGCTTATAATAGCAACCTTGATGTTTAAGTTTCATCAGGCAGGCTTGGCCTTTGTTAAGGGGGTTGGAGTAGTGGGAAACCAAAACCAGAAATTACCAAGGATGAAAATATGTTGGTTTCATATGCCAATATATTATCTTCCTTAAATTTATGTGTTCTAAAACCTATAGAAATTTTATATACCTACACAGTCTCATGAAACCTATAAAAGTTTTAAAAGCTTCACATAGTGACAATCATAGGCATGACATTTTGTCAAGTCATTTTAAGGAGGGGCATAGAGCAGAAAGAACTGAGTCATACAGGTAATAGATGACAGCTACTGAAAGTTGGTATATAAAAGAGGGGCAAGACAAGAGAGATGGAGCTGGAGCCTGCTAAAGAAGCAGAAAAGAAATGGAATAAAAATAAAAGAAGTAAGTAATACATGCAGTTTTCAGAGTATATAAAATATCACATTTGGATTCAAATGTCCTGATATGAACAGTACTGAATGAAAATGTTTAGAGATATGGTGTATAATTCCCAAACTGCATAATTTAAAATGTTTAAGGACATATGCTTCTAATGAGGAAATATAGTATAACATGGAGTGCATTTCAGAAATCAAAATGAATTTAATTTGACAGTACCTAATTACTCATTTAAATCACTGATACGGCATTCACTTTGAGAGAAAATTAACATTGTTACTTCAGTTTCACAGAATTGCTAATATATTGGTACGACATGAATGATGTATTGGTTGGTTGGCCTGCTTCCAAAATAAGTAAGTTTAAGTTTTCAAATAAATGATATTGCAGACCACAAAAATATTTCCACCCTTGAGCTAATTCCACACTTGAGCTAATTCAACTGAACATTAGCATAGGAAGTCTTTCTTTAAAACTGATGTTCCTAGTTCTTAATAGCTCATTAATACATCTTTTTCATTCTCTCATGGAAAAATGCATCCCTATTATATACGATTCATGACACTACATGGTTAGGCCATTATAGCTGTAAATGTCATAGCTGTCAGCGTTATCAGGCACTTTTACCGTGGAATCCATTTGAACTATCTACAGTAATACCTCCCTTAACTAGGGGTCAGCTTCCCAGAGACTACTGAGAAAACAAACAATGCCTCTTCAAAAATCAAGCTGTCCTAACAATAATTTGGTAAGGAAAGGTTAATGTTATTAGTGACAGCTTATTGAGTGTTAGGAGATATGACAGGTGACAGCATGTGAGAGTAGAATGAAAGACAAAATATAAAGGAAAAATAAAGCATTTCATTATATATAATTTAGGAAATATCCCTCTACATCCATCTTTCTGCAAATCTTTGTTTCCTAAGAATGGAATTGTTTAAAAAAATAAATGTATGGATAATTTTAAAGAATTGGATACGTGTTCTCAGACTGTACCAATCCGCCACAACTGTGTGGGCCTCAGTGGCAGAGCTTCGGGGAGGTGACAGTTGCTGCAAGTGCCTCTGGGTCCAGTGTCGAACGTACCGGCGGATCACACGCACCACGGCTGGTGGTGGTGGGGCCAGTAGCTCATGGTTGAGGGGGCTTGTGGTGGGGCTGGGGCTGGCTGTCCCCCGAGTGCATGCGATAGAGGGGAACAGGGCCATCAGCGTGGGTGGAGGCTCGTGGCATGCACTCAGCCGCGGTGGCAATCTTCAGGTTGTCCTCAGCGGTGGGAGCAGAAGCCGGCAGTGGGGTCTGGGGTGAGCAGCAGGCTGGTGCCCTAGTGACGGTGGAGGTGGGCCGTGACCAAGTTGGCTCCTGAGACCAAGGTACCCACAGCAGCGCTGGCTGGAACAGGTCCAAAGCGTGGTGGAGTGACCGGGTGGGTGGCGGCTCAGGCAGCTGGAGTCCATGAAGGGGAAAACTGCAGTGCCCCCGGCAGTGAAAACTCTGGGGCATCTGCAGTGGTTGCCATGGCTGTTGGGTTCCTCAGCAGTGAAAGCTTCTGGGATCTGCAGAGCAGGCCTCTGGGGTCTGCGATGGTCAACACTGCAGGATCCTCAGAGGTGATGTTTGCAGGAAGGGTGTGGTGGCTGTGAGGGCTGTTGAGGTCTTCAGTGGTGGAGGTTGCTGGGGTACTTTGCAAAGAAGGCCACTGGGGACCATGGCGGTACCTGCTGCGTGGTTGGTACCGAATGCCCTGCCCTTCTTTTTTTTTTTTTTTTTTTTTTTTGCGATACGCAGGCCTCTCACATTGCAGAGCACAGGCTCTGGACGCGCAGGCTCAGCGGCCATGGCTCACGGGCCCAGCCGCTCCGCGGCATGTGGGATCTTCCCGGACCGGGGCACGAACTCGTGTCCCCTGCATCGGCAGGCGGACTCTCAACCACTGCGCCACCAGGGAAGACCCCTGCCCTTCTTTTCTACTCACAGGTATTGACAGATGTCTCCGCTATGCCAGTCCCTTTAGCTATCCCTGGGGGATGAATTTCAAGTAGGTCCTTCCGCAGTGCCCTGAAAGGCTGAAGAAGCTGGACACTCACCCTGATCTCCTTTTCCCCAGTGAGAAGAACTTGCTGACCAAGGAGATCCCTCCTGGCCCTGAGCCATGCTGGCCTAAAGCGTGGGATGATGTAGACAAAAGGAAACTGTTCTTCCTACCCTTTGTGTGTGCTTATTCTTGGGTTTCTTTTCTCCACTGTGTTGCTGCAGCTTCTTAACTGGACACCAGAGCTCTCCCAGAGTTATTTTGGTGCCATCTTGCTGACATCACTCCTGCACCCCAATTTTCTTTTATATTCTTTTTTCCTTCTGCACTTAAGGGATACCCACTTGTAACCCTTGCATTGAATTTCATTTCTTTGTTCTCCAGACCTATGATACATCTCTTTTTATTTCCATTTCTTTGTACTTTTTCCATAACATTTAGGAGAGGTTACTCAAGTTTTATTTTGCTGCCATAGATTTTATTCTCTAGCTTTATTCTTCCTTTCTTACACTTCTGAAGGTCATTTGGGTGTCACTGGAAAGTACTAAGCTTTGCTAGTACCTAAGACTTCTAATAAGCCCATCCTTTAGAAAGTTTTGCCATTTGTTAGAGTGAAAGAGGACAGGCTCCAAGCAAATAGATCCAATGACTTTTGTGACACTATTATAGTTACCTTTCCTTGAAAATTTATCCACTGGCAATTGAATTAATGTTTCCATTCACACTCTGAGTGAAATACTTTTTGCTTATGGAGGAGAGTATTCTATAGTTAAGATAATTCTTAAACATGTCTATTCTGTAATGACCAAACCTTCCTTTCAAATGCTCGAAAACTTTGCCTTTGGATATTGCATAAAAACCACCATTTCTCATAATGTGGGTGCTATAGAATATGTCAGAATATAATTTATGCTCATTAAAAATACATATTCCTGGGTCTCACCCTATGTATATGTCTTCTGATTTTGGGGGAGTGACATCCAAGAATCTACATTTTAAATAAGCTCTGAAGTTGTTTTCAATGCACAATAAAGGACGATAACACCTCTAGACTCCCTAACTCTGCCTAGAATTCTGCTCATACAGTCTCTTTCTACACAGCTGGAGCTATATTTCACTTCATATCTATGCTTGGTCCTATCTCTAACCCTAAACCAATCTTGTTTTTAGTCTTGGGGAATTTAAAGAGCTCTCATTACATATTCAGGTGACAAAATATCAAGACACCTTTCACTGACCTTGAGTAATTACCTAAGCAACTGATGGTCGAGGCTTCATTCCCTGGCTAATGGAAACCTTGCCTGCTTCTGCAGCAGAGCATAAAATCTCAGTGGTGTATTTATTTAAAATCAACCAGCTTTAGGGGGACAAAAGTAAAACAAAATTGGGGGTATTTAATTATGCATTGGTTGTACAAAACAAAATCAGCAAAGCAAGAGGAAGTAAGAGCAAGAAATTGACCTCTCCTCTTCACAGGGAGAAGGTAACGACACACAACCAGGATATTGGAATAAGCTGCTCCTGACAAGCTAGCAGCACTCTGAAAGCCCGGAGAAATAGAGACCTCAATTATGCAACCATCAGCTTTTCCTCAGTCACCAAATCAAAAGTTACCAGTGAAGGAATGGAGGGAGAATACTTATTATAATCCCTGTTCAGTAATGACACTACCACCCAGAAAACTCTAGCCTCACTATTCAAAGCAGGATCCACAGACCATCAGCACGAACATCAATTGGAAGCTTGTTAGAAATGTGGCATCTTAGGTCCTGCTCCAGACCTCCTGAATCAGAATTTAAATTTTAGCAAGATCCCCAGGGGATTTACATATTCATTAACATTGAGGAACTCAGCTCTAAGAAGCCAGGATTTCCGAAATGTACTCCATAGTCTGGCAGAAGGTCTTTAGGGTAGAGGAACACAGAAGTTCAGAGTCATATTTCCATAGAAGAGTAAATGAAAGTTGTTGAATTGAAATTAAGAACAGCATAGCTAATCACATTCAAAAGAGACATGGAGTATGCCATCATAGCGTTCAATAAATGTCTGATATACAATAAACTGAATGTATGGATACATATATGACAGAGTACCACTCTTACAGCTGCTAGACTTCAACAAGGTTGACTCAAAGATGTAAATCATTAAATATGGGATTGGAAGGCCAGACATGTCTTACTATACTTAATGAAACATCTCTTTTATAAGCTTAAATAGCTATAATCCTGGTTAATAGGTTAGTCTGAGGATTATTAATGTTGTCTAAACATAAGAATCACCCACAGAACTTTGAAAACTACAGAAGTATTTATCATTTCAATGAAGAAAAATGAGCACATGAGTGTAGGATCCAAAAAAAGAGCAATAAATACAGAGACACAAAGAGACAGGAGAGAGAGCAGCTTTCTTGACTAGAGGTGTCAGACTCACTGATATTTAAATGAAGAACATTAACCATTAAAGAGGAAATGCAAGGATGATGTTCTGTAGATGGAAAGAGAATTTTCAACAATCTGCATGCGAGCCAAAGTGAGGAAGAAGTCAAAGTTGACTCAAGTAATTTTCCACTGTAACATAATATATGCGATAGCAAGCAACTTACAAAGCTGTACTTGATCCTCATGGCATCTAGAGGATATACTGAAATTGACAACTATGACAGAGAATTCCAGGCAACAGGGCAAAGTATACAACTAACTAAACAAAACTTGAGAAGTGGTAAGCTATAATATCTGATGTTTTACTCCACAAATTTCAATTTATTTAAAATATGACTATATAAGTATTTAATTTTTTTTTCCATATAGTCAAGCAATCACTCCCATACTGTAGCATGATTTTAAGTATTGGCACCAGAAACTTCCATCAATTTCTTTAACAACAAAAACTGAATTCATACCCAGACCATGAGTTAAGTTCCTGTTTCCCTAAGGACTCTCACTTCTTTTGAAACAGCAGAAGTTCCAAGGACCAGAAGTTTCTTGAAAAGAGACAGATTGACACATTTGGTCAGTTGGTTAAAGAGATTTTTAAAAATTACATTTGGATACCTGTTGTCATGTACTCTCAGGAACAGGGAATTGCAATTGTTTTATGATGAAGGTAAACAATTTCTTACATATTTATGTGACTGGGCTACCAGGAAGAAAAAGGTACTTAAAATGTGAACTCGTATTCTCCACTTGAATCCTGATAATCAGTCACTTCAAGTCATCACTGCTCTCAGACTAACATCAGAACTCGTCAAAGGTGGTATCAGCTTACTTAGCTTCTTCCTAGAGCAAACTGGAGAACCTTCAGAATAAATTAAATGACTACAACTCTTGAATAATAATCTATTCCTTAAATACAGGAAGAATCATTCAGATCTTGGTTTCAAAAAGCTGGCAAACTACTGCATTATTTAGTTCCAGGGTGTCACCTCCACCACATAATTTATCTATCACAGCACAAAATGAAATGTGATCTAAATGTTATAACATGGCATAACTTAGTGTAAGAGATTTCAGGATAAATGATAAAGCTAAAAATAAGAAGCACCAACATTATCAGCCAGAGGTCATCTAAATCTTCTCAAATAAGCCCACTCCAGATAAGTAAGTCTCTCCTAGTTAGTTCCAGACCAAATCAGACTCCCTTTGGAATGCCTAGGACTAATTCATGACCATGGCCTCCCCAGATCCTAAGAACAGGACCAAGTTTTGAAATTCATAGGACATAGAAACTCTTTGACCTAATGATGCAAAAACAGAATCTATAGATGTCAACATGATCCTGGAGTCAGCAAAGCATCTGACAAGCCTTGTCGTGAGACCCTTGAAGGTAAGATGAAAATATATGAACTGAGAGCTAGGATGACTAAGTTGATGTATGACTAAGTCCCTGTATAAGCAAGTATACTTAAGATGTGCAATTTAACCACAGGTATCAAACTGGAAAAAAGTCTACAGTACCATGATACAAAGCTCTGTTGGAAGACTTTTCTTATTCAATGTTTTTTTCTTAATTAGTTGGATGAAAACCTAGAAGACATATTTAACAAATCTATGGGTGATTTAAAAATAGAAAAATATTGACTGTTAGAATACTTTAAAAAATAACAGAACAAATGGAACAAAAGAATGAATCTAATATGGTGAAATCTATGAATCTAACGTCGTGGGGCCTGGTATATAAGAAATGACAAGGCCTGGAACTTGGAACCAAAGACCTCAACTTCATAGTTGAAGGATGGAGAAATTAAGTAGCAGCAACATTTATTGAAGAAACTCTCAGGAATTATGTAAACAGAGAGCTCAGCAGAACTCAAGAATGTAATACAGCAACCACCCCCCCCCACCACACATACACACACACACACACACACACACACACACACAACAAAATAAAACCTAATGTATAATTTTTTTTTTAATTTTTTTAAAAATTCATTGATTGGGCTTCCCTGGTGGCACAGTGGTTGAGAGTCCGCCTGCCGATGCAGGGGACGCGGGTTCATGCCCCGGTCTGGGAGGATCCCACGTGCCACGGAGCGGCTGGGCCCGTGAGCCATGGCCGCTGAGCCTGCGCGTCCGGAGCCTGTGCTCCGCAGTGGGAGAGGCCACGACAGTGAGAGGCCCGCATACCGCAAAAACAAACAAACAAACAAATAAATAAATAAAAATGCATTGATTTTTGGCTGCATTGGGTCTTCATTGACAGGCTTTCTCTAGTTGCAGCGAGCAGGGGCTACTCTTCGTTGCGGTGCGTGGGCTTCTCATTGCAGTGGCTTCTGTTGTTGTCGAGCACGTGCTCTAGTAGTTGTGGCTCACAGGCTCTAGAGCGCAGGCTCAGTAGTTGTGGCGCACGGGCTTAGTTGCTCCACGGCATGTGGGATCTTCCCGGACCAGGCCTCAAACCCGTGTCTCCTGCATTGGCTGGCGGATTCTTAACCACTGTGCCACCAGGGAAGTCCCAAACCTAATGTATAATTGAAATACAGGTTCTGGCTGGTAAAAAAAAGATGACAGTCTTTTTTTTTTTTTTTTTTTTTTTTTTTTGCGGTACGTGGGCCTCTCACTGTTGTGGCCTCTCCCGTTGCGGAGCATAGGCTCCGGACGCGCAGGCTCAGCGGCCATGGCTCACGGGCCCAGCCGCTCCGCGGCATGTGGGATCTTCCCGGACCGGGGCACGAACCCACGTCCCCTGCATCGGCAGGCGGACTCTCAACCACTGCGCCACCAGGGAAGCCCGACAGTCCTCTTACTATATAACATATCAAGCAATTCTATCAATGTAGCAATAACCTATTTGAGAGAGAGAGAGAGAGAGAGAGACTGAGATAGAGGAAGAGAGAGACACAGAGAGAAAAACTACTACAGAATGTTACAGAAGTCACAGGAATCCTGCCCTTTGCAAGTTTTACTCATAGAAAAACCTTACAGTGAGATCTGACTGGAGGATGTGGGGCATTATCAAGGCCAGGATATGAGCAGGACAAAGTCCAGTGCTGTCCTGCTCCAAATAACTAAAGACCCTTAACCATGGTTCCCTCAGGTACAACTTTAAACAAAAACTCAACCACCGTGCACCTAGCTTCAAAGCCAGCTTCCCAATCCTCTCCCCCCAGTGCCTTAAAGGCTCTTATTTAAGAAGCACACCTTCCTTTCGGTTTATATGGAATCCTTCATTGAGCCTTGGGGATGGGGTGAGATGGGGAGCTGGAGCCCAGGACCCTCTACAGAGCCCATATCTCAGGAGAGAGCCCCAGCTGCTGGGTGACAGCAGAAGGATCAGGCCCCCATAAAGATGCACTCAGCTCAGATGTGGAAGATTGAATTCTACATCTTCTACCTTATTGACCAAAGATATAAATTCTAGGTAAACACATGGAGGTTCTGCAACAGAGATAAAAACATCAGATGCGAGAGAGAGAGGACTGGCATTGTACTAAACAACTTTTGAGGGCCTTTTAAAATGGAAATTCTGTCATTCTTTGCTTTGATTGCCATTACACAGAAGAATAGTATAGAAAGAATCACTGTTTTGGTATCAGACAGATTCATTTTTGAGTCCTATTGCTTGCTAGTTTCACTAGCTGTGTGAATGTGGGCAAGTTACTTAACTTATCTGAGCCTTAGTTTCCTCAACTAAAAAAATGGAAAAGGTGTTAGGAGTAATAAAATAATCTGTCAATACTCTGATAAATAGGAGTAGAGAGGAAGAAACTGTCTCTATATTCGGCTATAAGACATAATAAACAGATTGTCACAATTTTATGCTTAATACAAACTACACTTGAACATGCATAGAGTTTTACTTAAAAGGAAACAAGGAGTTCACACAAGAAAGCAGATAATTAAACCCCTCTACCTGTATCTTCAACTACACAGCCGGTATTTAAGATCAGATGTCTCACTGTGCTACTGTCTCCCCAAGATCATGCGGTTCCAAGCTTACTTTTCAGAAACAGAATTAAAAGCAGTATCCTGTTAAATTACCTGATGCCTATCAAAAACTTTTTTTTTTTTTTTGGCTGCACTGGGTCTCAGTTGCGGCACACGGGATCTTTTGTTGCAGCGCGTGGGCTCTTCGTTGTGGCACACAGGCCTCTCTCCAGTTGCAGCTCATGGGCTTCTCTCTAGTTGTGATGCACGGGCATCTCTCCAGTTGTGGCATGCGGGCTCCAGAGCACATGGGTTCTGTAGTTGTGGTGCGTGGGCTCTCTAGTTGCTGCGCATGGGCTCAGTTGCCCCACAGCATGTGGAATCCCAGTCCCCCCCCCCACCCGCAGCAGGGATCAAACCCACGTCTCCCGCATTGGAATGCAGATTTTTAACCACTGGACCACCAGGGAAGTCCCCAAAACTCTACTGCTGATAATCCCTGTGGTGTTCCTTTCCAGTTTTTGTGTGAAAATGCTGTTTTATATTGTTGATATGGATTAATAATGCTTGTATTTATGTGTTTGCATAGCACAACATAACCTCAGGGTGTGTATACACGTGTATATGTGTGTACATACATACATTTTCAGGTAACTCAATAAATCCTTCAGAGTGAATTGAACCCGATAGCCATGCACATTAATACGGCATATTGTATCTCTGAAAATAAGGTCTGAATTCCATTTAGTCTGACAGGAAAGCTTTTTTACTGCAAGTCTTTTGGATAATCTTTCATTTGCTCAGTGAGGTCATGAGGATGGAATGCTCCTATCTCTCTATCTTATCATACCTTCTTCTAACTCAGAGCTCCAAACTTTGTGTTAATGCCTCCCAGTCTGTACCCTAAAGCAAGATGCTTCCTGGAGCAAATTAAATCCAAGTGACATTACAATCCTTGCCAGTTCTTGAAGTAATAATATGTTTTAAAGTTGTTTGGCAACTTAGAAATAACAAGGATTAAAACCTTTGGCGGCCACCTTCTTTCAATGAAGTGCTTTTAGGCATTAGACATTCCTCAAAAACAACCGCAAAATTTCATCTATAGTTGACATTTAAGCAAAGTTTGCTTCTTGATGGTTTTGTAATGGCGTTTTATGCCTCATAGCTGAGGAGCTTGACGTATTTTTTCATCATTATCTATTCATCAAGAAAGCGGGCATTGCCTTGGATGAGCTATTGCACCTCGTATTAGTATACATGTATACCAGCATACCTACATAAGACATCCAGATAGCACTGTTAATACCAATGGAAGTAACAACAGCAATGCAAATTTATGGAATATTTGAAATTATGATGAATTCATACAAAGCAATCCTAAAATGACTCAGATACAGGTAGGTTTCAAATAAAACATTAAGAACAGTGCTTCTACCACACTAATCCAAGACAGACACTGATGTAGATGGCTGTATTTTGTGACACATAATTATTTCATTCTCCTCAGAGGTGGCGACAGTGTTTATTACATCAGCCAAATAGACAGAGACGATGCAAATCGTAGGCGTCAAAGGAAAGGCAATTTGGACTCACCTTCTGAATGTGGGCCTTAGGATCAGGAATACAGTTTCAGTTGACATTATACTGTCACATATAGTAATCACTACTGTTAGCTACCTGTTCTATGAAAGGCACAAGTCTTTAGAAAGTGACCTGGGGAGAGGTATTCAGGGTTCTTGGTTGATAACAAGCCAATAAGGATTATTTGTGGTACAGATATCTCCATGACTTTTTAGTTGGTGGATAATCACAAGTGTCCTCACTAAACTATCCAAGAGGCAGGGATATCCAGATGGTCTCTAGGTTTACATCTACTAGGATGACTCCACTTTCCACCCCTGACGATTAGAAATTTCCCAATGGCAGAAAAAAGGCTTTGTCTAGTACATTATGATACTGGTTAGAAGATGTAGAATGAGTTACAATAACATAAAAATCCGACCAGGGACCAAATTTACCCAAAATCAAAGATTTTGTGCAAGAGGTGGCTTAGATGCTTGCTGATAAATGAAGATGGGTAGGGAGGTGAGGGTAGGTTGGCAGTTCTGAGTCATTCTGCCTGTCTATGGCTTACTGTTGACAATATCCAAAAAATAATGTAAAAAGTGCATTATAAACATTCATAAATTATTACAGACATATTTTGTAGACATTACTTATGATCACCAGTGTTCTTTGTATCTTCCATATTTTTACTGACTTTGTCTACTTCTATTAATTACTGAGAGGTATAAAACTCTCCAGTTATAACTGTGACTACCTGTTGATGTGTGTAATTCTATCAATTTATTATTATTTTTTTTATTTTTATTTTTTTCCAGTATGCGGGCCCCTCACTGTTGTGGCCTCTCCTGCTGCGGAGCACAGGCTCCAGACGCGCAGGCTCCGGAGGCGCAGGCTCAGCGGCCATGGCTCACGGGCCCAGCCGCTCCGAGGCATGTGGGATCCTCCCAGACTGGGGCACGAACCCACGTCTCCTGCATCGGCAGGCGGACTCTCAACCACTGCACCACCAGGGAAGCCCCTATCAATTTTTCATTTATGAAGTTTGATGTTGTTATTAGGTACATACATATTTAGGACTTTTTTGCCTCTATACTGACCTGCCCATTTTATCATTATGAAATGTTTCTCTTCATCTCTTATAATACTCCCTGCCTTAAAGTTCAATTTGTCTGATATTAATATAGACTCTCCAGCCTTATTACTCTTACTGTATACATAGTATGTGTATTTCCTTTCCTTTTACTTTCAACCTATTTGTATCTTTAAAGTCTCTTGTGTTTCCTGTAAACAATCCCTAGTTAGTTTGTTATCCTTTCATCCAATCTGACAATCCCTATCTTCTAATTAAAGGGTTTGGTCTATTTACCTTTGATGAAATTATTGAAATGGTTCGGTTTAACTTTGATTATATATGAGTTTCCACTTGCTTCTCTCTCTTTCTCTCTCTCTCTCTTTTTTTGTTCCTCATTACTCATTTCTTCTCATCTTTTGGTTGAATTAAATGTTTTTTATATTTTGTCACTGAACTCAGGTTCAGCTGCTCGCCACCCAAAAGCCAATAATTGAGGGGCAAGTGTCCGTAGAAAGGAAAGATGCTTTCATCAGAAAAGCTGGCAATCTGGGGAGAAGGTAGACTCATGTTCTGAGACCAACTCCAAAGATTCTGGTCAGCTATGATAGTTTTTAAAGGGAAAAAAGGGGTAAGAAGCTCAGTGAATCATCAAGGCAGGAGGTTGGATTCTACATCATTCTCCATTGCGTGCAGACCTGCTGACTCTCTCTTCAGATGCTATCTTGCCCACATGATCTGCCTGCAGGATTGCTAATGGGGCTGTTGGGAGTAGAGAACTAGCCATTTTTTAGCTACTTAATTCTTCATTCTTACTTCTTTTTAATCTAGGAAAAAAATCAACAGGTTAGGCAAGGCATGGTGAGCATTCAGTAGAGCATAAGTCAGGAGTTAGGTTAAACTGCCTAGTGATCTCATTCCTATGATTAGGTTTTTTAAGGTTAGAGGGGAAGAGAAATGGGCAAAGAAGAAAGGGGCAAAAGAGCTGCTTTCAATTCCCCACAATCAAATATCATTCCATTTCTATGGGATCATGGGTGAAGATCCATCTTCTGTAACTTCTTCATGCCGACCTAGGGTGCCATATTCACAGAGTGGAAGATGCTGACATGGGTCTGTAGCATCTCTTTGCTGGAAATTTTTGTTGCCTGCTTACCTATATGAGCAGAGCAAGCTATAATTATTTTGATGCCCACAAATATATAGATTATTATGAGCAATAATGTTAATCCCGTTCTCTTGGGGTCAGTTCTTGGAATTGTGCTAGCCATTGACTCAGTACTGCTCAAGATGGAGCAACTTATGTCATGACTATTGCCTGGTCATCATACAGTTAGCTTTTTTCCTCTGGTGGCAGTGATTGTATCTGTAAAACAATTCACGAATGTGCATCAGACACTGAGACTGTGACTCTATTATCCTAATCATTAACTGCACAAGCCTGCGCTTTTGTGACTCTGGGAGGCCTGGGAGACTTCAGCTTTTCTACAAACAAGGGGCAGGGGACATAGAGGGGCTTTTGTACTTGGGGGAGCCCTGAAGAGTTCTGCTCAGTTCCAATTTTATGTCCAATTTTATGCTTTATATTGGCTTCTTAGATATGCTTCCTTTATTTTTTAGTGATTGTATTAGGGCTAATGATATGTTAACAAAATCTAATCGATACTGTAACATCACACTTTACATTTTACACTTTCCCTTTCACATTTTCTACTTCATACTTCTTACATTTTGGTTAATAACAGATATTTCATACTTGCTCCTTTCAAATTTTCCATTTCACACTGCCAAATGCTCATAGTGCTGTCCCGCACATATTTTCGGGGCCTCCCTTTGCACATCTTCCTCCTCCCTTATTACCTGACATGCAGAATCTAGCATCTTCAGCTGCCCAGAAGTCTGATCTCTGTATCCACAGCTGAGCAGACTCTCATGCTTTCTTATATCCAGCTCAATGCATTGTATTTTAAAAATTGCTCCAGTCGAGGAAATAAGATATTGTGGAGCTCAGTTATGTTTTTCTCTCCTCTAGCAGTTATAGCTCTCTAGCTGCCAGTGCCTGAAAAGCATTTCTTCATATAATTTGTCCAGTTTTTTGGGTTGTTTATTTTGGGAGAGCTAGTCTGGTATGAGTTACACCATCATAGTCAAAAACAGTAGTTTATTTTAGCCAAAGAGTTTTGAAGACCTTTTCTTTTAAAAACATGTTATTTGTCTACTCCCTTTCTGCAAGAAACCTGACAAAAATAAAAGACTCTGAATTTAAGTAGCAGGGGGAAAATAGAATTTTGTTTTCCAGCTCATAGTGTTTACTATTTCTTTGTTTTAAAAGTAAAATATATTTAGGCTACTTCACAGTTAAGAAATCTTAATGTTGCCCTTTTAAGCTTGCTCCTCACCCTGTCTGATGCTCAGATTTTTCTATACATTTTCTGGTAAATAATTATAAAAACTCAGATTTCTTTCAGGAAATCTTTATGATTAAGCAAAATAACCTCTAAAATTGTCCTCAGAGAGATAATATAAAGAATATTTTTTACATTGTTACTAAGCTCTCCTATTCATATTAGAGATATATTAGTTTCTGGGCTTAAAGTCACTCAGAAATGAACTCATTCTCATCTTATATCAAACCATAAAATTCCATAGTGCATGTCTCTACTAGGCAGTTCTGCAACTTATCTATAGGCAGTTATATCTACTAGGCAGTTCTGTACTTATCTACTAGGCAGTTCTGTACTTATCTATAAGTATAGTACTTATCATAGAGAGCAACTAGAAATTCAGATGCTGATCAGTATAGCTTAATGTCTAAACAGCACACAAAGAATGAGAAAGGACTTGTTAACTTCATGTCTTCCTTTGTCAGATACTGAATTTCAAAAAAAACAGTTCAAGTTGATCTCATAATCTATAAAATTAGGGAGAACTGGAGATCCAACTTTGAATGTAGCATTAAGAATCATATTCTGTGTCATAATTGAGTTTTATAAACACTTATTTGATCAGAAAAGTCCCTTCTTCATTATTACATTTGAAAAGCTTTCCCTGTGCCCCACCATGCCTGACTCAGCATGGTGGTTATCCATGCTGGCATTCTACAACGTTTCCATAGCACACAGCATAGTAGTGTTCACTGTGTTGCAATGCATTAGATTAGAAACACACTGTGAATTCTGAATAGCATTTCAGAGCATGATATGAAAGTAAGTGGAAGTATAGACCTTGGACAATTTTTCCAGACAACTGAAAAATGAATGCATCTTGATGAGTTTCCATGTTGATATGTCTCTGCACTGGCATGATTTGATGCTCTGTTTATGAGTAAAAATAGTAATTGTTAGAATTGTCATTGAGAGCTAATCTAATTACCTTGCATTTTGGTATGTTATTTGCATTCATTTTATCCTTTAATCACAGCTACCATCTTGGAAAGCATGTACCACACAATCCTCATATTACATAGGAGGAAACTGAGGCTCAAAGAGGTTATATGACTTGACAAAATTCACATGAGATTTAAAGAACAGACACAAAACATATACCCAGGACTCTCTGACTCCAAATACTGCACTTCTAACAATTTCATTATACTATCTCACTTATTTTTGTATAGTAGCATTTACTCATTTATGTAAGATTTTCACCTATTTTACCTCATAATTTCCTTTTGATTTTTGTGTCAAATCTCTGAGGCTTGAAGCAGAGCCAGAAAATCAACCCAGGTTTATCAAATTGTAGGCCAAGTGCTCTTTCCAGTAATTCACATTGTCTCTCTAACATGAACCACTCTAGGCCTTTTATTCTTACCCATAAACTTCTACTACAGTTCATTCTAACATGTTTTCCATAGAAGCAATCCAGACAATTGAGCTCCCAGAGTTCAGGGTTAAGGAAGTACACTCTCTCCACAATGTACTCTTCAGACATGATTTTAACTTCAACATAGAATTGTTAATACCCACAATGAAATCTAAAGCCAATGTTAAAGCATTTTGCCCTCATCCATCAAGTGTCTGATTAATTCACATATTCATTCAGATAGACTTCTATTCAGCAGATATGTTCCAATCACCAACTTTTTCCCTAACGTTCTGGTAGGGACTGGAGCAAAGTTGTTCTAGTTGTAAAGACGAAGAAAAAAGCAGACAGTTACAGAATGCAATCTGAGATATAATAAAAGTATATACAAAGTGCATTAAGGGTAAAAAAGAATAAAGTAGTGATTAAATCTTATGATGGATAGGAAAGTAGAGAACCAAAAAAGGTTTCACAAGAGAGGTGGTATTTGAATTAAACTTTAAAGAATGAATTGAATTTCAACAAGTAAAGAGGGAAACATGCTTTACAGGTAAAGGACACAGAATTATCAAAGATTTAATGGTGGAAAAATCCATAGTATGTGAAAGCAAGGAGACCAATTAGCAGACTATTTCAGGTATCCAAATGAGAGATAATGAAAGCCTGAATTATCAATGTGCTAGTGGAATATTTGAGAGATGCTAAAACAGCGAAATCAGTAGTAATCATTATAGACTTATTGCGGAAAACGAAAGAGGACTCTAGGGTGACTTGTAGTTTTCTAGTTTTGTAACTGAGCAGATTTAGTTCTATTCAATGAAGTAATAAATGTCAACTAAGAAATTAGGATAGTCCTGCTATATTTTGTGTGAGGAGAGTTAGAGGTGTGCAGTTTTGCAAGTTAGTCTCCTGAGCATGAGGAATCATACCTGAATCTGATGAGGTGAAATTTGTATTGTTGGGGAGGAAGACATTTTCCTCTACCCTTCTAGGTTCTTCTGGTTTGTTTAAGAACTAAATTGCCATAAGGCAGATTAACAGGAGAAAATCAAACAAAAGTTTAATAACATGTATACATGGGAGAGACCCAGGAAAATTAACTCATTAAAATGGCCAAAACAGCACCTTAAACACCATCTTAGCTAAAGACAAAAGAGGATGTTGAGGGTAGTGGCTTGGGATTAAAAGGGGAGGAAGGCAATTGACATGGAGATGGAAAAGCAAAGGTTTGGTAAATAAATGTTTGCTGGGCCAGGCAGAGGCAATGGGACATGGAATGGACTTTTAACCAACAAATTTATCTAGGTCCATCCCTGTCCACACACCTAATTCATGCTATAGTTATCTATGGTGATGGCTCTTTCCTGGAATATGTCCTCTATCTACATTTTAAGGCAGTTAGGGAGAAGTTCAAAGCTTCTTCTTGCATCTTTTGGGCTTTGATTTTTTTCAGCTTGAAATAATCCTCATGTCAAAGATACGTTTTGGTTTGGCAAAATTTTGCTCCCCTGCAGTGTCATCTAAAGATTCTTTAATTGGGATGAACACAATGACTGATGATCTTTTTTGTCTTCCCTAGTTGAAAAGAGATGTGAGTGTTTGTATAAAAGATACTTGCTTCATATTGGGTCAAAGGGTAAAGATGTTGTGCATAGGTAGAAATGTGAGAATGAATGTCAAATGGCAACGGTGCTGTGCCAATCCTGGGTCTGTTTTACTTCATACCCATTCCTTACTTTCCCCTGCTCCATTCTGTATGACAAGGTGGAGGTGGGGTGGTCTCTGCAGTTTGTTTCCCAGTCTCTATGGATACCTAACTTCAACCTGGATTCAGCCAATTCAGGGCACTAACAGAAGATTGGAGGGTGGGGAGAGGGGAGAAACCAGAGTATTTATTCCTCTCACTTTGCCTCAAATAGTATCTTAAGTGGCAATCTCTTCTCCTCTGTGGTTTTAGTTCTCCCTGTCATTCTAGTTTTAGTGAAGTTACCTCCTCTCCTGGGCTTTGGTAACCCTGCCTCTTCCCTTTGTCCTCCAGCCTAAGGCTGTCATCATTTCTGATATTGCTAATTTTGAGTGACCTCACTGTCCGCTCTGACTTCTCAGTTCTTTCATTGCCCGTGTAAGCAATTCCTTGCATTCAAACTTTTGTTTTAAATATTCCTATTCATGTGTGTTTTGTTTTTCT
Organism: Globicephala melas; assembly: GCF_963455315.2. Classification (NCBI taxonomy): domain Eukaryota; kingdom Metazoa; phylum Chordata; class Mammalia; order Artiodactyla; family Delphinidae; genus Globicephala; species Globicephala melas. Next base: position 20,876,529 of record NC_083335.1, on the reverse strand, counting down.
GGGTTAGAATTGTACAGATACAAATGGTCAATAATGTCAAATGCTGCAGAGTGATTAGAGAGGAAAATAATTGGGAATAAACCAATGGGTTTTACAATTAGTTCTTGGGTGACCTTTGGGAAAGCAGTTTGAGGGGAAAGCCAGATTTCTTTGAGATGAATAATTGATGGGTGAGGAACTGAAAGTAGCAAATACAAGTAGCTTTTCCAAGAAGTCTAACAGTAAGAAAGAGGTTATTGTAGTAACCTGAAAGGAAGACTCGTAGGAATGTTTTATATTGTGTTGGGTTATGTTACGTTATGTTTTGTTTCATTTTATTTGGAAAGTCAGTTAGGTATTTGGGACATTAAATTACTCATTCAGGATTGCCCAGTCTCTGAGAATCACAGATACAGTGAGCTCAAAACAGTCTTGTGTGATCATTTGCTCTAGTGCATTACCTTCAGACAGAACCAGACTTAGAGCATCTCGAAAGAAAACCAGGTTCTAAAAATTCATCAAAATGTGTGTTAAAAGTATCAACAGAATGTGCCTGTAAAGAAAGCAATGCAGGGGGCTTCCCTGGTGGCGCAGTGGTTGAGAGTCCGCCTGCCGATGCAGGGGACACGGGTTCGTGCCCCAGTCCGGGAAGATCCCACATGCCGCGGAGCGGCTGGGCCGGTGAGCCATGGCCGCTGAGCCTGCGCATCCGGAGCCTGTGCTCCGCAACGGGAGAGGCCACAACAGTGAGAGGCCCCCGTACCACAAAAAAAAAAAAGCAAGCAATGCAATTTCAGGATGTACTAATAGAAAGATATTTTCCACTTCATGGGAGGTCATAATAAGGACATTTTTATACTCTGTACAGATAGGATAATATTTATGATCATGTGTTCCATTCTGAACAACCCATTTCTCAAGGAAGATACTCATACTTTTGAGAGTATCTTATTTAACGAGAGCAACCCAGGTGCCTTACCATATGAACAAGAGTTAAGGTAACTAAATGGAGAGGTTTAGACTGAAGCAAAGATTTCAGGTGCTCAGCAGAGAAAAGACATGGAATGATGTCATTCCATAACTGATGGTTCGTTACCTGGAAAAGGTATAGAGAATTAGCTTATGACACGTACCCACTAGGCGCTGAACACTTTGCTAAACATTTTAATTCTCACAGAAACTCCTTGAGGTAATAACTATCTCTGCTTTACAGACAAGGAAATTTAAAGTTCAGGGTGATAAAGAAATGTTAAATATCTCACAGCCGTTAAGGACACCAGATAGAAACTCAAAAGGACACATATTTCTTCTACTATAGCATAATAGAGATTAAACAGATGAGTTAAACTTATAGGGAATGAGTCAAGATGAGTATCAAACAGAAAATCAGGACCTTTGCTTTCTCAGCCCAACTGCAGTAATAAAGTATCTAAGAAAACGATTGGGCCAAACCTCATCCCACCCCCCAAGGGGAAGAAATTTATAGTGGGAGAAGTAAAGATCATGATTAGAATTTAAACTGGACTAGGAAAAAATGTTCATGGTATTCCTGTCTTTTTTGTTTGTTTGTTTTACATTCCTCTCACCTATGGGATTGGCTGGTGCAGTACAAGCCTCACCGCCACTGCTCTGCCCTACTCCAAAGAGCAAGGAGGCAAGAACAGTCACATTGCCTTTGCCCTTGAGCAGAATGCTCCTCATGACTCAATTCCATTCAGCAACCTCCCAAAGCCTACCTGCACCCCTTCTTTCAGGCCTACACTTCCACTCTAGACTTTTTTTCCTCTATCATATTACACCAATACCTGCATATCAAAGTTAACTGGTCTTATGTCATGCCACCTTAAGTAGCTGCTTTCTGTTTTCTGAATTTATAACTCACTTGTTATATAATCCAAATTATACTGCTTTTCCTTCTAAGTCAATAGGTGAATTGCAACAATGACCTTCCACAGAAAATAACCTAACCTATAGTACCTTGCACACAGTAAGCTGTCAGGAAATGCAGATGGAATTGATATTAATGGATTATATACTTGGAATTGTAGGTACACTGCTAGGAGGCAGAGTCAGATGAACTTTGGACTGGTAGCCTACCTCAGTGTTTAACAACACTTTTTATCAGAAAAATCCTTCTTAGTATTTTGCCTAAATCCCTCATGGTGCAATTTACACCGCATTCTCCTTGTTCTGTGCAAAGAGAAAACTGAGACCAGCTGGTGAGCATTCTCTGTATAATAGCTCTTTATACACTTAAAGACCATTATTAAATCCCCTCTTGGTCTTCTAGTTTCGAAGCTGAACAATCCCAGTTTCATTAACCTTTCTTCATAGCTCTTATTTTCCAATGATTTAATCATCTTGGTGGCAGTCTTCTGAACCCTCTCCATGTTCCCCAAATCTTTAGGTCTGTGGAGCTCCAAAGTGGACAAATTTTTACAAATGATCAAGAAAATTTTAAATGTCAGGACAGAATTCTTTCAAAATCTTGGGTCATATAGAGAGTTGTCATTCAGGGATTTTCCAATATTTAGCTATTTATCAGCGACCCTGAGCATTTTGCTACTTTAAAGAGTTGATAGTTTAAAATCATTGGCCCTGCAAAGCTTCTCGTGCATAGGATCCCAGGCAGTGAATAAATCTACGTGACCCTATAGTATCCACAGGTCAGCCAGGCTAGATTGTTCTTTATTTGTTTCTGTATATGCCGTAACTCTTGTGCAGTGTCAAAAAAGATTAGTAGAAAATTTCCATTAAAAATTTATGCTGTAATAATATTAATAAAATTCATGATTTGAAAATATTGTAACTTTGACTTAGATATCTAGTATTCATTTGATAATATAAGCATATAGCAGATTCATGGCTTATTTTATGATTTACTATTAGTTTTATACCATGATATTATTAATTTATTCAGTCCTTCAATAAATGCATCCAGTGTCTGGTCTCTTTTCATCACCTTCACTGTCATCATTTTGGTCTAAGCCATATCACCTGTCACCTGGATTATTGCAGTTGCCTCCCATTCATCTCCTTGCCTCCACCCTTGCCCTTCTGGAGTATCTTCTTAATGGAGCAGCCAGAATGATCATATCACAATGTAAATCAGATCATGGCATTTATCTGTTCAAACCTCCCCAGCGGTGCCCCATTTTTCTCATGGTCTATCCAACAACAAGGTCAACAATATCCTATTTATGTGTCCTTCTATTATATCTTTCATCCTGTATCTTAATACTTAAATTTACTCTCCCCTTGCTCTACTACAGCTACACTGACCTCCTTGCAGTTGTTCAAACCTTCTAGACACATCTTGGCCTCAGAGCTTTTGTCCTTTCTCCCTCTACCTGGAATACTCTTCTCTCAGTTGTCCACATAATTCACTCCTTCATCTCATTTAAGTCTTTATTCAAGTGACACCTTTCCAGTGATCCATGCCCTGATTACCTTATTTAAGGTTGCCAACTACCACCAGCAATTCCAATCTCTTATTCTGTTCTCTATTTTGTACACATCTCTTATCACCTTGTAACAACATTACATAAGCCACTTTTCATGTTTATTGTTCATTTCCCCTTCACTAGAATTGAAACTCTGCTCTTGTATCTGTATCTGGCACTTATTATATTTTGTTTTGAGTGAATGAATGAGTGAACAAATATTTATTATTTGCCAGCTGTTGACCAATGACTTTAAACACACACACACATACACACACACACACACAATTTCTTGACACTAAGAGGTGATATGAATTGAGACTATACATTTAATTATAATATATGCATTACATGTTTACTACCTTAAACCATGTGCTAGCTGTTTTGCAGGTACAGGGAAGTCTGAGCACTGTCTTCTGGGAATCTAGGTCTGCAAAATGTCATAAGAAAACAAATCCATAATGGCAGGTGACAGGCTTGAGGATTGCTTGGGGGACACTAATAATTTTTTGAAGTTGATGCCACAAAGGATAAATTTATCTATTAAACATTTGGCCTTTGACATACCTGACAGAAAGAAAATACTCAACTTGACGACCCATCCACAGGATTCTACAAAGTATTGCTGTACTGCTTTCCCTATTAAAGGGAACAATTTCTACCTCTAACAGTGTATCAGTGTCATTTTTTAATGCAACTTCACTGTTCATGGATCTTAGCTTTCTTTTTATTTGTTGTCACTAATTTGATGGGTAAAAATGATACTGTGGTTGTTTTCATCTCCCTTTCTTTTTTTACCTGCAAAGATGGAATTTCTCTGTATGTTTGTTCATTCTTTGTATTTTCTCCTATGTGCAGTTCTAAGAGACTTTAACCATACTACTACACTGTGGAATCTCTGTCTCTTGCCTAATGTAAACAAGGCCTGAGGGCAATTCTTCTAAGTTCCTAAGAAACCTGGTCTAAAAAAAATCAGTCAGAGGTTAGTAGTACAGACAGGCCAACCTCAAAATCAACAAGTCATGCCTATTTTTCTTTTTAATCATTTGGCTCACACTAGTTCTCCTATCACATTTATGATGCACATTACAAATTAAGCTTCCTTCACGTAGGACATGTCCAATAGCTACTCAACCAGCCACTATCCTTTAGGACACTGCAAACATCACTTCTGCAGCACTTCTATCCTCTGCTGGCATGGAAAGCAACACTCCTATCAGGATTCTGGAGCTGTATGCTTCTGGCCTTGAAGGTCAACAGTCATCAGATAATTATGGCTGAACAGTATATCAAGTCACCACTTCCAAAAGTGTGAACACTAATGAAATCATTCTAGGAGGAATCAGATTGCTGGCAGTTAATGACCAACTATTTTTAAACCTACAAGGAAAACTTTGCCATATAACCATGTTCCTAAAATAATTCAAATAAAGAATAAAATAATTTATTTGAGACCAAATTATTTAAGTGGTTTTCAATGGGGCAAATTTTCAAGTATAATTTCTGCTGAAATACATCTGCATTTTGAAGAAACATTTTTCATTCATCATGATGTAATTAATATTCAAGTCATGACTTTCCAGCAACTTTATCTATGGATACACTTAAATCAAGATCTAGCTAGAGAGAAGGAATTTGCCTTTCCAGCCACCACAACTGAGAGAGTACTAGAACCTCAGTCTGCTGAGGCTGAGGCCATTGTGTTAGCCAGCACCTTTTAATGGCAGGCAGAAGATGGTCAGGGACACGAGTGGTATATCTATCTATCTACCTATCTATCTATCTCCTCAGCATGCCTTAGCTAGCTTGTCTTAGCTCCTCTGCCACTTTTACCTCCTCCCATGCAGCCCTTGTACAGCAAATGTGTATAGGAATGAATAATCACATGCCTAGGAAGCTAAATTCCATCTCAGCAACTTAGAGCCTGCCTCTGTTTTCCCCTTTGAACTAAAGTTGCATTTGCTCTTGTCCCTGCTTCCATCTTTTAAAGTCATCTGGTAATATGCATTTGCCACTAACAAATCAATGTCTGACTCATTTTTCTGTAATTCTGACATAATGCTACATATTATTAGGAAGTTCAAGCTCACTCCCTCATCTCTTTCCTCAGGTGTTTTACCAACTGAGGCCAGGACTCTGGTATTAGCCCACGACATGATTATTACCCAGACTTGCTTATACCATGATTCTCCCTTCCCCTAAAACAACTTCTGATAAAATAGTATTTCCCCTCTGACTCTCTGTGCCTTCCAAGGTACGAATACATACTTAGAGTAACTAACTGTGCTTATAAAAGATACCCTGAAAATGCATATTTTGGCAAAAGGTAACGAGTATGTCAATGTCTCTCATACCCCACCCCCTTCTGTTCACTCAAAGACTGAGTCTAATGCTGGTATTCCTAGGTCATGCAGAGCAGCTAGGACAGCATAAGTGAGGGATGCCATGGGGCGTGAAGTTAGGTAAGAAGGTCTTCGCATTTCCCTGGAAAAAATAATTGGGTGAAGTACAGGTACTGCCTCTGCTGTAGAAAAATTCCCTCATTTTATTTTACCTAGGATCAAACTAAGTACTGAATGCCTTGCTAAGTGTATTTGTTTTCTAATCATGAAATGTGATCGTCTTGCATTCTCCTTTTGGTGCCCTGGCTTAAGCCTGTACTTGAGAGTCAGTATTGTCTGCTGCATTAACTCTCAATCTCCCTTATGGCTTCCTTCCGTGGAACTCAGGATCTCTGTCCAGCCCACCTGGGAACAGGCCCAGGCAGCACTCCAGGTGATCTGCCATTCAAAGCAGGTGCTCGGTGCTTGCCTGTGCTCAAGAGGGAGGATTAGAACACCACAAGAGGCTTTCCCCCAGAACTCACCTTCCAATTCTGCTTGGGTGCAGAAGCCCCATCAGGGACAACATAGCCTGGGGAAAAAGGAGGGTCCACCCGCAGGAACACACAGGATTTTTATCAATACCCCAAACTCCCAAAGCAAAGGAGGCTATTTCAGGCCTGAAGGAAATAGGACTGAACAAGGCAAAGAAATTCATGGCGTGAGGGACTGGGGCTGAGAATGTAATGGGATGTCAATGAAAACCAAAATCTCCATCCCAAATGTTGTTTTTTTTTGGGGGGGGGGAAGAGGTTTAACAAATTATGCTCTTTGCAATATATGCTTTGGTGGGACTTGGGAACAGAGTATGGGTTAGGGAACGGTAACATACTGTGCTCACTCCTATGGCTAACATTTTGCTGTGAGAACGATGCCCCATGACGTGTAGTTATTAGGGTCTGGATTCCAAATATACAACAAAACACCATTTCTAAAAAGTTGTTCTGTGCTGGGCAGGTAATGTTTGTTTTTTGTTTGTTTTTCTGTGCTCTGTGTCTGAGAGAGAGACAGACAGACAGAGACAGATTGAGCTGACCTTTTAAAAAAATTTCTGAACCCTCATAAAGTTTTTCAAGAGTGGGATTAAGTACCTTTATTCCATATTGAATACTTAATCATTCTAGAGAAGTAGAGAAATTAGATGACATTATCAAATATAGAGAATGTTTACTCAGGACTGAGAAAACAGGGGGACATAAAACCTGGGCCAAACATGCCACCAAGCCTCGATCACATTAAATTATGACTTAAGGCCAGATGGACCAGAGCAAAATTTTAGACCTTTTGAATAGTTGAGGAATCTTGGTGGATGGGGGCAGTTTGGCTTGTACAGACATGTTGAATAGAAAAAACAGGATGTAAACGTGTATAGTTATAACTGGAGATATCAATACATTACACAATGGCTATGACAAGAGGCTGCAGAAGTAAGGAGACTACAAAAAAATGCTAACAGTGTTTGAGGTAAAATCCTAAGATATATATTTTTTTTTTCTTTTCTCAAATATCTAAATTCTCTAATACACACTGGAAATATAGAAATACAAAGCATAAAAGGAGAGAAAAAGAGAACTGAGTGAGCAATGAGGCAGGTGGCATGAGAAAGAGAAAAAGAAAGATCAACAGAGATTAGGTCAGCTGGCAGCTTTCTAGTGTCCATGTCCCCAGAAAACATACCACAGCACAATTCAGGTGCTCAAAAGGTTTTACCCCTCTCCTCAAGTCTTCCTTACTTCCTAGAGAGTCCTCCTTAGATCCTAGAGACACAACTAGTGCAGCCTGAATCTCATCCCTTAGCTTGAGAGGAAGAAAGGAAGTAGGTAATGGAAGACTGGGTGCTCCAAGCAGTTAAACTTCTTTCCCAACAGCTAGCTTATGTTAAAATAGCTTCTACATCATCTGAGAAAAACTGAGTATCTTGGCTTTACAATAAATGGCTGTTAGCTAAGCAATGCATGTCAGTAGTCTAACAACAGGGTCTTCCAGAGTACCAGAATGTATACGGCAAATGGATGTACCTCTGTCTTTGTTTAGAAGAAAGGTTAAGAGCCATGCTTTTAAAAGTGATGTTTACTCCAGGTCAATGATCCTTTTTATGAGTCTCAATATTCTTTTTTTTGTTTTGCCTTTGGACTCTGGTGTGCATTAGGCAAACAGCCCTACATATTTTTTCCCCTAAACTGATGAAGAGAACTTTCTGAGTTATTGAAATTTTCCTAATCCTTAAACCCTACATCCTTCTATTTGAAGGACAAAGATTATTCCAGTTCCTGGAGTCAAGGACGTGATTTGACTCTAAGGAGGGCAATGACTCTGAACTTGTTTTTTCTTTCTCTCATTATGATTAGAGATAACAGAGAAGTAAGTTATATCCCACAGTGCAAGCAGAGACACAGCTGCAGCTGATCCAACAGATTAAAAAGATCTAGCTGGTTTTAAAACATAATAAAATCAGAGCTGCAAATTAAGTTTGAGAACTAAATCAATCTTTTGATGACTGGATTCAAGTTAAAGGGCATGAGGAAAAACTTTATAATCTTCTCGGCATGGTTGGCTGTTTCTAGTCAGGCATGCAGACTGCAGCATAATGCCACACTTCCTTTTATTAAAATGTCAAATTCTATTCAGCTGGAAATTTTCTTCAACACCAGAGAAGGTTTATACTGAACACACCTGACCGACTCTTGGGTTAATATAGCAATTAAATGAAATTTTGGCACCCTCTGAAATAGAAACATGGTTCTCCGTTATATTTTCCTATATTGTATTTGTATGACACAAAAAACAGCATTCATTCTGACTAGAGCACTACTTGATGTTAAGATTTTTGATGAAAATAAGGTGAGTTAGATAAAAGCAGTGAACACTGAGTAAATGAATAGAAACCATAATGTTAAAGTATGAAAGCCTGCCAGAGAAGAGAGCTTAAGGGCTCAGAATCATGTTTGCAAAACATTCAAGTGATGGTGATGGCCAGCACTGTAGATCCAGTAGGCTTGTGTTGCTTGTTTATTTTTATGAGAAAAAACAATCCCAGAGAAGAACCAGCAATGACCTAAGAAACTTAAAGTTTAAGAAGTGGGAGCCATTGCTACTTCCAGATATGCATCTTAATCAGACACCAATATATTACATAAGAAGAAATAATGTGTCCTCTCAACAAGAAGCAGCAAGGACGTGGAGAGCCGGTTCCCACTAGTTTTATCCATGAGCTTTTCAGAAAAGAAGAACAAGAAATTAATCTTTTAGAAGTTAATTTAAAGATGGTAGAGTAGAAAGAAACTGAGCTCACCTCCTCTCACAGGCACACCAAAATTACAAGTATTTACAGAACAACTATCAATGAAAATGACCAGAACTTATCATAAAAGACCTTCTATAACTAAAGATATAAAGAAGATACCACAACAACACAGGTAGGAGGGGCGGAGACGTGGTATAGTCAAGACCCATACTGCTAGGTGGGCAATGCACAAATGGGAGGATAATTACAATTTCATATGTCCTTCCCAAGGAGTGAGGGGTCTAATCCCCACAATGGGCTCCCCAGGGGGAAGAGGGTCCTACACTGGGAAGGTGAGCCCCCAGAACATTTGGCTTTGAAGACCAGCAGGGCTTACTTTCCAGAGAGACAGAGGGCTGGGGGAATAGAGAGTCCACTCTTAAAGAGTGCACACAAAATCTCACAGGCTCTGGGACCCAGGGCAGAAGCAGTCATTTTAAAGAGGCCTGGGTCTGACTTACCTGCTGATCTCAAAAAATCTAGCAGAGAGGCAGGAGGCAACTGGAGCACACCCTGCGGACATAGACATTGGTGGGAGCCATTTGGGGGAGCTCATTCTACCATGGGGACACTACTGCCAGTAGGTGACATTTTGGAATCCTACCTCTAGCTTATTAGCCTCACAACCCAGCCCTGCCCTTGCCCATCAGCCTGTAGGCACTGGAATGCCTCAGACCAAGCAACTAACTGGACAGGGACACAGCTTCCCCCACTAGCAGACAGGCTGCCTTAAAGACACCCTGAGCCCACAGTCACCCCTGGACATGGCCCTGCCCACCAGAGGGCCCAGGACACTGCCCCATACAGTACAGCAGGCACTAGACCTGGGACCCCCAGGGCCCTGAGCCAGAGATCCTGAGACCCAGGTCCACATACCAGTGGAAAGGCACCAGAAAGAGAAATTAAGGAAACAACCCCATTTACAATTGTATCAAAAAGAATAAAATACCTACGGATAAACCCACCTAAGGATGTACAAGACCTGTAACTGGAAAACTGTAAGACACTGATAAAAGAAATGGAAGATGACACAGATGGAAAGATGTACTGTGTTCATAGATTAGAAGAATTAATATTGTTAAAATGACCATACAACCCAAGGCAGTCTACAAATTCAATGCAATTCCTATCAAAATGCCAATGGAATTTTTCATGAAGCTGGAAAAAAATAATTTTAAAATTTATATGGAAACACAAATGACCCTGAAGAGCCAAAACAGTCTTGAGAAAGAAGAACAGAGCTGGAGGTATGATGCTACCTGACTGTAGACTATACTACAAAGCTACAGTAATCAAACTGTGTGGTACTGGCACAAAAACAGACACACAGATCAACGAAACAGATTAGAGATCCCAGAAATAAACACATACACTTATGGTCAATTAATCTATGACAAAGGAGGCAAAAATATACAATGGAGAAAAGTCTCTTCAATAAATGGTACTGGGAAAACTGGACAGCTACATGTAAAACAATGAAAGAACATTTTCACACACCATATACAAAAATAAACTCAAAATCGATTAAAGACCCAAATGTAAGACCTGAAACAATAAAACTATTAGAAGAGAACATAGGCAGAACACCCTTTGACGTAAATCCTAGTAATGTTTTTTTGGATGTTTTCTAAGGCAAAGCAAACAAAAGCAAGTATAAAGAAATGGCGTCGAATTAAATAAAAAAACTTTTGCACAGCAAAGGAAACCACTGACAATATGAAAAGGCAACTGACTTGTTGGGAGAACATACTTGCAAATGATATGACCAATAAGGGGTTAATATCCAAAATATATAAACAACTCATATACCTCAAAATAAAACAAACAACCCTATTAAAAATGGGCAGAAGACCTGAATAACTGTTTTCTCAAAGAAGACATACAGATGGCCAACAGGCACCTGAAAAGATGTTCAACATCACTAATCATCAAATAAATGCAAGTCAAAACCACAATAAGATATCACCTCACACCCGTCAGAATGGCTATCAACAAAAAGACCACAAATAACAAATGGTGACAAGGTTGTAGAGAAAACGAAACCCTCTTCCACTGTTGGTGGGAATGTAAATTGGTGCAGCCACTGTGGAAAACAGTATGGAGGTTCCTCAAAAAACTAAAAGTAGAACTACCATATGATACAGCAATTCCACTTCTGGGTATATGTCTGAAGAAAATGAAAACACTACTTCAAAAAGACATGCATCCCAGCGTTCGTAGCAGCATTATTTACAATAGTTAAGATATGGAAGCAACCTAAGTGTCCATCAACAGATGAATGGATAAAGAAGATATATATATATACACACACACACACAGTGGAATACTACTCAGCCATAAAAAAAGAATGACGGGCTTCCCTGGTGGCGCAGTGGTTGAGAGTCCGCCTGCCGATGCAGGGAACACGGGTTCGTGCCCCAGTCTGGGAAGATCCCACATGTCGTGGCTAGGCCCGTGAGCCATGGCCGCTGAGCCTGCGCATCCAGAGCCTGTGCTCCGCAACGGGAGAGGCCACAAAAGTGAGAGGCCTGTGTACCACAAAAAAAAAAAAAAAAAAAGAATGAAATTTTGCCATTTGCAACAACATGGATGGACCTGGAAGTTATTATGCTTAGTGAAATAGATCAGACAGAAAAAGACAAATCTGTGTGTTATTACTTGTATGTGGAATCTAAAAAATAAAACATACTAGCAAATATAACAAAAAAGAAAAGTCTTTCAGATGTAGAGAACAAACTAGTGATTACCAGTTGGGAGAGGGATGGGGGAAGGGGCGCAAGAGGTGTAGGGGATTAAGAGGTACAAACTACTATGTATAAAATACATAAGCTATAAGGATATGTTGTACAACATGGGGAATATAGCCAATATTTTATAATGAATATAAATAGAGTATAATCTATAAAATTTTGAATCACTATGTTGTTCACCTGAAACTAATATAATATTGTAAATCAACTATACCTTAATAAAAAAAAATAAAAATCAGTGGTTCTCAAAGGGGCAATTTTGCTCTCCAGGGGATGTTAAGCACTGTCTAGGGGCATTTTTTATGGTTATGACTGTGAGGGATGGCTACTGGTATTTGGTGGATAGAGGTGGCTACTGGTATTTGGTGGGTAGAGGCCTAGGATGTGGCTAAAGTCCTACAATGAACAGGACAGTCCCCTATGATGAAGAATTATATGGCCTCAAATGTCAATAGTGGCAAGGTTGACAAACACTGTTGTAGATTAACTTTATTATCAATTTATCAAGATCCAAAATCAATCCAATTTTTTTCTAAAAAAAAAAGAAGCTAATCTAAACCAGACTACACCTCAATCTCTAATCATTCTCTCTATGATTATGTACATTTACTGGAATTATCCTGGGATCAGCAACTATACCACCCATACTTATGTTCACTAAAAAATAAACATCATTCTGATGTTTCTTACTCATCTCTTCTTTTGGAGTCTGTAGTAGACTCATGATTGCATTCATAGTCATTTTTATTCACTTTTATTTACTGATAGCTTTATTGAGATATAGTTCACAAATATAAAGTTCACCTTTTTAGGGTGTATAATTCACCGAGTGTTAATATATTCATAGAGTTATACAACCATCACCTCTATGTAATTCCAGTACATGTTCACCAGCCCGAGAAAATCTATACCCATTAGCAGTCACTCTCTATTTCCTCCTCCTCCAGCCCCTGGCAAACACTAATCAACTTTTGATTTAATGGATTTTCCTATTTTCGAAATTTAATATAAATTAAATGATAGGATATGCATACTTTTTTGTCTACTTTTTGTCTAGTTTCTTTTAATTAATCTAGGATTTTTTCTCTTAGTGCATGTTATAATATTTATCAGTACTTCATTCATTTGGGGTGTAAGTAATATTTCATTGAATGGAAATACAAACATATGTTTATTGTTTAATCGACTGATGGACATCTGGGTGGTTTCCACTTCTTGGCTGCTATGAATAATGCTTCTATGAATATTCATGTACAATTTTTCCTGTGGACATGTTTTTAATTAGCTTGCATGTATACTTAGATGTGGAATTGCTGGGTCATACGAAAATTCTATGTTTAACTTTTTTAAGGAATGTCAAAATGTTTTCCACAGTGGTCATACCATTTTACACTCCCACCAGCAATGGTTCCAATTGCCCCAAACACTCACCAACACTTTTTATAGTCTCTCTCTCTTTTTTTTAAATTTTAGCCATTCTAATGGGTCAAAAGTTGTATCTCATTGTGGTTTTGATTTGAATTTCACAAATGGCTTATGATGTTGAATATTTTTTCATGTGTTTATTGGCCATTTTGGTTATAAAAAGACTGTGACTTCCATCTTGGAAGCTTTCTCTCACTCTGTCCTGCAGTAATTGCCTTGATAAAAGCTACCTGCTATGCCTTGAGGCAATCTTTTGAGGAGGCTCACAAGCAAGGGACCAAGACCTGCTGAAAACTACATAAGTGAGTTGGAAGTAAATTATCTGCCCCCACTCCCAACAAGCCTTCAGATGAGACTGCATCTGGTATAAAACTTGATTGTAATCTCATGAGAGACCTTGAACAAGAGGCACCGAAATAAGCCACTCTCAGATTCCTAATTCACAGAAAGCAGGCAATAATAGCTTAATGTTTTAAGCCACTGTTTTGAAGTAATTTGTTTCACAATAATAGATAATATACAATGACTGCTGCAGATCAGTCTTTCTGGTTTTCCATGACAACAAGAGAATTCTTTTTCAAAGAAGTATTGAATCAAAAGCTCACCAACAAATAATTTATAAAATATTTCTGTTAATTAAAAGAAAGAAAAAGAAGTCATAATTTCTATATTTATTGTCTACCTACTACCACATTTTAATTAGGACACAACTTCAGTTTAATACATGAAATAAAATCAAGAAAATTGAGAAGTCTAGTTTGAGTCCCTGGTGAATGAAGAACATTGCATACTACAAAACTGGGCTGGTTCTCCTGGCCAGCAGATAGTTTACTTAGGACTATGGAGTGAATTGTGTCCTCCCAGAATTCATATTTTGAAGCTGTAACCTCCAATGTGATAGTATGTGGATATAACTACTACATATGGGGCATTACCATTATTACTATGGAGCATTTGGGATATAATCAGGTTTAGATGAGGTCATGAGGGTGCTCTCATGATGGAATTAATACCTTATAAGAAGAGGGGAAAATCCAAGAGCCCTCTTTCTCTGCCATGTGAGAATACAGCAAGATGATGTGGCCATCTGTAAGCCAAGAACCTCAAGTACTGTGAGAAATATTAAATGTCTTGTTATTTAAGCCACTCAGTCTATGGTATTTTGTTATAGCAGCCTAAGACAAGAAACTTCAGTAAATGAGAATGGACTAATCAATTTCAGCTAATTTTAGACTACTGCAGCTGTATATGGAGTAATCACTGGTTTCTTTCTGCATAGGAGAACCCAAGGTTTGCTATATGAGAAGATCTAGGGAAAGGTCTCTGACTCAATATCTTTCTTAGGAGATGGGGATATGAAAGCCAGGATGTTACTAAACTAAAGTCCATGTGCCCCACACACAGTTGTAACAAGGAAGAGCCAAATCTGACTACATGCTGGATCTGTTTCTTTTATTTTAAACTTTGCTTTCCGCTGCTTTTGTTCACTAAAGATACTGTCTATACATAATGGCCTGCCTCGGGGAACCCTGCCCCTCCGCCTGAATGTTAAACCAAAGTGCCTTTGTTCAGGAAAACATCCGGACCTCGTCCACCTGTGGATGGCTACAAGAAAGCAGAAATTAACACATCCCCTCCCTGAGGCTGGCCATTCCAGGGGATATTTGCAAAACTTACGGCCTTTTTACTTTACTTCCTCATCTCCTCCCCCTCTCTGTGCTATAGAAGAAACTGGCGTCCAGACCCTGATAAGATGGTTATTTTGAGACTTTAGTCGGCCACCTTCTCCGTCAGCCGGCTCTTCCGTGCCTCAACATCTCGTCTCTGATTCACTGGCCTGTCCTGCGGTGAGCAGAGCAAGCTTGGACTCGGTAACACTGAGGCCAAATAGTACCAAAACGTCAGAGTGAGGAGCAGAGAAATGTTTACTGCAGAGCAATGCAAGGAGACGGGTGGCTCAGGCCTTAAAATCCCAAACTCCCCAAAAGGTTTCAGCAAAGCCCTTTTATAGGAAAGGTGAGGGAGGGGCATAGTTAGTTGTTGCAAACTTCTTGGTGTCAGATCATTTCTTCTTGAGGTCAGGTCACGGTCAGGTCATGGTCAGGTCACAATGTTCCTGTAAACCTCCACCAACCAAACAAATATCCTCTGTTCTGACAAGAAAGGGCAAGGTCCCAAGGCTCAACTTTCACCCTCCGAGGTCCAGGCCCTGGCTAAGAGGAGGAGGGGGGGCCTGCCCGGGAGCATCCGTCCAGCACTGATCTCAGCTGGCGGCGCCCTCAGGGCCAGGTCCCCAGACCCTACCCAGCCATCATCACCGAGGGAACTGGGCTCCCAGGACCCTACCGGCCCTCAGGCTTTTCATGTAAACTGGAGAAAATCATCTGTATAGGATCGATAGGAATACATGTTGTAGCAAATACCAGTCACGTTAATTCCCAGCTCACGACAATTGCCCTTCTTTGAGAATAGCCCCACCACAGAGGTGGACCTGAAGTAATGATGTTCAATGTCCTGGCCACTTAACCCTGACCTCTAACCACCTCCTAGGAGTAGACAACTGATCTAAGCCGAACCGAGTTTTGAAACTTGAACTGAGAGACTGAAGCTGGTTGAGGCTGTTACCTTAATGGCAGGGTCCCGTATACTGCAGTTGCTGAGGCCTCTGTAGTCGGCGACCCATGGAGACGGACGCCATTACGTTGCGGAGGTGGGTATGTGGAGAGGTTCGCGACTGCTTCCAGGCCAGGGCCCGGCCAGTGCGCAGCCGTGGCGAGGGCTCTGGAGCTCTGCGGGACACAGTCCTCAACCTGTCCCGAGGCCCCTCAGCTCGCCCACCGGCCCAAGGCCCGAGAGCCTAGAGGGCTCCGAGACAGCCGATCCACCTCTTACCACACTCTCTGCTGCGAGGACCCCTGCCAGGCTGTGAGCGGAGCAGCAGCTCTCGCCACAGCGCTCAGGCTCTCGCGCGAACAGACACACGCTCAGCGTCGCGCGCTAACGTGCGCCCGCTCCGCCCCTGTTATAAAGACGTGTTGAACAACAACAACAAATAGACAAGTGGGACTACGGGGAACTGAAAAGCTTCTGCCTTGTAAAGGAAACAATCGATAAACAGAATGAAAAGGCAACTTACAGAATGGGAGAAAATATTTGCAAACCATATACATGATAAGGGATTAATACCCCAAATATATAGGGTACCCATGCAACTCAAAAGAAAAAAAGCAACTAACCTGATTAAAAAATGGGCAAAGGAATGGAATAAAGAAGACATAAAAATGGCCCACATGTGTATGAAATGGGCTCCACATCACTAATCATCAGGGAAATGAAAATCAAAATCATAATAAGATATCACCTCACACCTGATAACAAGTGTTGGTGAGAATAGGGCAAAAAGGGAACTCTTGTGCATTGTTGGCAGGCATGCAAAATGGCACAGCTGCTATGGAAAACAGTATGGTGATTCCTCAAAAATTAAAAATAGAACTAAAATATGATCCAGAAATCCCACTCCTCAGTATACATACAAAAGAATTTTAAATCAGTATCTTGAGGAGATATCTGCATTTCTATGTTCATTGCAGCATTATTCACATTGGCCAAGATACAGAAACTAACTAAATATCTATCAACAGATGAATGGATACAAAAAATGAATAGACACACACAATGGAATATTATTCAGCCTTCAAAACCAGGCTGCCATATGCAGTAACATGGGTGAATCTGAAAGGCGTTAAAGTGAAATAAGCAAGTCACAGGAGGAAAAATACTGCATGATTTCACTTATATGAGAAATCTAAAATAGTCAAACTCATAGAAGCAGAGAGTAGAGTGGTCATCTTGAGTTGCTGGAGGGAGGGGAAAATGGGGTGTTCCTGCTCAATGGGTATAACGTTTTAGGTATGCAAGATGAATAAGTTCTAGGGACCTGCTGTACAACATGGTGTCAAAAGTTAACAATACTGTATTATGCATTTCAAAATTGTTAAGAGGATGGATCTCATGTTAAGTGTTCTTACCACATTAAAATATATATATATATATATAGGCAATTCAAATTAAGTAAATAGAAATCTGTTCAATAAGCATGATTAAACACTGGAGGAAATGTAGTCATATCAGTACTCCTTCCAATAAACCTAAATAAATGAATTCAATATTTAAATATAAAAACGGTCATAACGAATAATTTTACTTCTATAGCAGGAAGGTTTCAAAAATTGGAAGTCATTAGTTTGCACTGAACAATACATCTGTTATTATTTGGTCTAAAGTAAGATATTAAATTATTTTCTCTATTTAATTTACTGTCCAACATTATTGAATTGATGGTAAAAGCAATATACCATTTTAAAGAAAATTTACTGTACTCTGTAGAGAATATCCATCATATGCTCATAATATCACTACTTGACTAATCATGATTCCCTTTTCCATTTAGTTAAAAAGAAAACAGCAAAAAAAACAGTGTAATAAAACTTCTAAGAAACAAAACGTCATTTTTTATCCCCACATTTAATCATCCTGACTTTCACTAGAACAAGTGACTCTGGCACTCATATGTGCCAAAAAGTTCCTCTGGAAGGATTCTCAGGAGAATCTTCCAGGTGTTTCTGACTTCCTTCATCAGCATGCAGCTTTAGAACTGATGGCAGGGAGAGATCCAGGGAGAAAAGCCCACGTGGAGAAGGACATCAGCAGTCATGTGCCCCAGACCCTTCTTCCTGATCCCTTCTCCTCACTCCCATTGGTATGAGTGATTTTTTTCCCCCTCTGAGCCCAACTCCCAGATTTCTATTTAAAGATCTCATGAAATGGAAACTGCAGAAATTCTCAGTAAACTCTAATGTCTATATAAAGGCAAGAAGATGGTACTTCAATAGTTCTTTGATTCTAAGTATACCTATATCTTTTTTACACTTTAATGTTTCTGAACTGAGTTATGCTATAAACTTAATGTGTACATGTAGTGTCACTGCTTTTATTTTTGCCCCCAAATCTTTGACTAAGTTAGTTTTACTCCTTACAACTCATAATATTTTGCAATCAAAGAAATAAATATAATCTCTTATACTGCCCTTCAGAGAGGTATCACAAAGGTTGGAAAAATGCTAACAAACCCTAGGATTATAGTTTTCAATATGCAGTGAAAGATTAGTGTTAGATGCCGTTTAAGAGAATGTATTCTCCCAGCAATAGGACTAGTCTTAAATGATGAGAAGGGAAATTTATTAGAATACCTGAGAAATTTATATCTTACTCCCATATTCCAGTGTGTACAGAAGGCATAAATCAGATAGGAATGGATCTCAGAAGTGCACAGATCCAATTTCATTTTATAGATCAGTTTTCTTTTTTCATAGGCAGTGAAAGAAGGGGCAATATGTGCTCTCTCTTAGAGACAAAGAGGTCTTATAATGTTTTTACTGGCAGGCAAATTCTTATCTATACCTAAGACATCCCCAAGCTCTGGTGGTTTCAGCTGCTTCAGCAATACCACCAAACCTACTTTCAGCGGGGGTCATGAAGAGATGTGATATAACCTTCAGTTCGCAGCCTTTCTGGAAATAAGAGACAAACCTCTTGCAGCCATGAGCTACATGACATTAATTTGCAAAAGCTATTTGATATCTCAGCACAGGTCGTTGAGTCAAGCTCTGTTCCAGGTCACTGATGAATGCATCAGTTTCCATTGGCTGGATGGTGAAAAGACATCTGAAAAAACAAATATCTAGAGAAATATTTAAAGTACCTACACACATGTATCGGTTTACTGTCCCAGCCCAGGACTATGGCATTATGCCTAGTTGACGCTAGTACCACAGCACTCTTTCCTGTTGAGCCCTCTTGAATTCTTAGGAGCCTTCACAGCTCAGATCTCCAAGCAGCTGCTGAGGTGAAACTTATTTAGAATCCCTGGGTTAGACCCTATTTTTTTTTGTACCCATGTCCAAACCAGATGGATCACTAGAAACCATTGTGTATGGTCAGGCTACCCAAGGTGGCTGTTCTCTTGCTCTCTGTACATCCCCTGCCCGACCAGTGCCTGCTTCATCTACAGCCTATGCACATGACTGACCTACATACTTGCCCCAGGCCCTAGCTAGTGACTATTCTAATCTTTAGATCAGAACTATCTCCACCATGATAGCTTATCAAAGGGGCTGTGAGGGGCATGCCCCTCTGCTGGTTTCCCTGGTAATAGATGAGCCAACCTGATGTCAGTTCCCCGTATAACTGGTAACCTCACCCTGCCCCAGGGAGCGAACACTGCTGCCATGTCCTGCCCGTCTTCTGCAGCACACGGGGGAGCAGGGGGAATGTCGCTGCAGGATCTTGCTTCAGATGTGTAATATCCCCCATCCATTAAACCATTGATGTCTCTATCACTGACTCCGGGCTCTTTCTTCAGTCTTGAGGCTGGGCAAGTACAGGGCTTGCGGGCTTGCAGAGTGAAGCCCAACACATTGCTGCTACATGTTCAGACTCAGCTCTAATTATTACTACAGATGCCCGCTGCCATGGCCAGCTCATCTATCAAATGGCACCTAATGGATATATATAATGATAAAATATGTAATGTATTATATGTAAAGTGTATGTGAGAGTATGTAATGTGCATATAAGATATGAAAAGTGCTCCGTGTAAGTAAATATTCTAAAGAAACAATCCTTTCCAATGAAGGACAAGTAGAAACTGTTGACATTGATTCAACTGTCAATTCCAGCTTCTACACAACTGATTCTTGACCCTGGCTGCGTATTTCAATACCCTGAGGAGCTTTTAAAAAATTCTGATATCTGAGCCCCACCCCAGGCTAATTGAAATCTAATCTCTGGGGGCTGAGTCTGAGGCATCTGCATTTTTAAGACTGGATATTATTCTGTTGTACCACTTAAAGCAATAAAACCATCAAGGAACAGGTGGAATTATAAAAAATGATCAAGCCATTTTGGCTGACTTATCAAACACTAATTATTCTATTGTCACTTTTTTAATGGTAGAAAAATAAATGGCTAAATATATAGTTGTCCTGAGGGCTGAAAGTAAATATTTTAGATATCTTAATGAGAACAAAGTCACCAATTTGCTTGTGTTCCATCTGGAAGGGGGAAGAGCAGGAATGAGAATTTACCAACTTTCAAAGTATGAATCTGGTGGCATAGATAAAGAAAACGAAGTTAAACGAAACACATTTCCTGACCTTGGGTCTGATAGAGAAAGAAATACACGTAAGCTGCACTACCACTTGGTAGTACCAAAGCCCTCTACGTACTGGTGAACATAAAGCAGATTAATTAACTGTCATAGCGGAAGGAACATGTTAGGGAAGTCTTCAATAATATGCAGTCTTGTGGAATGGGTTTTACATGGCCGAGGAGGAGATGGCAGTTCTAGCACACAGGACAGAAAATTAAGAAGAAAGGAAGCAAGAGCCTGGCGTGACAGTTGACACTTCGGATAGCTCAGTGAGCTCCAGTGTAGGTTACATATGTAGGGGAGCAGGTGAGGATGCATTTGGAAAGGAAGTCAGATCATGAAAGATCTTGTTTGCCAAGCTAAGGAAAATGCACTTAATCTTGTAAGTGATAGAGTAGCAAGAGAGTGCAAACAGAGATTTGTAAGCTGGAGCATAAACTGATCAGATGCCATTAGGAAGATCACTTCAGTGGAACTCTGTAAGATGTGATGAGAGGGGAAGCATCAGCCTACATGGGTCTCTACTGCAATAGTTATTTCCTGCTTAGAGCAAAATCAAAGGGTTTTCTGTCTAGATGGGGAAAGAATGTGAATATCAATATTTAAATTGGTAACATTTGTACTTTACACTTTCATCACAAAAGTAAAAAAATAATGATTGGAAAAGCAGGTGTCCTTAGTTTCTTATTTTTGCAGGACTGCTAACTGGCTTTCAGGGTTATGCAGAGGGTAGATTCTCAGTGTCGCAGGGGCTTCTCAGCACTGCTGCATCTCTGCTAAGCATTCTCAGCCCCCCGCCTGCCTTTTTTTCTTTATAGATTGGCCAGAAGCCTATTAAACCAGGGACAAAGCATTTTGAGTGGTTAACTCTGCAGTGCCATATGAAACAGTTCCCTCTGCGCCCCAGTCAAGCATGTGGTCATGGTGCTTTGTTGATCTCTTTGTCAAGGCAAAGCCTTTGCAAAGCTGTTCGACAAATGGATGTGAGGGGCAACCGGGCACGACACCAATAAGCCAAATGATGAATTTCAGAACACATGCACTTTTCTGCCTTTATGGGAAGTAATTTGGATAATTGTGACAATTATGTAACTAAGTATGCCATCTAAAAAGTACACTAATTTTATAATTGTCAAGCTAACCATTGGAGACTTAAAGACTAAACCACTTGTAATTATCTTTATACAATAATGGCAGGAATGATATTCTGTGAAAGAAAGCTATCTCGTAGTGCCAGTCTCAAAGGCTGTTTCCTTACCTAGCAGCAAGGAGTATATAAATAATTACACCTTGCAATTAGGATCTGTGTGAAGCCCTAAACTCAGTATTCTTTATAACACAAGCTCCTGTTATGGATTCTTCTTCTTCTTTTTTTTTTTTTTTTACATCTTTATTGGAGCATAATTGCTTTACAATGGTGTGGTAGTTTCTGCTTTATAACAAAGTGAATCAGTTATACATATACATATGTTCCCATATCTCTTGCGTCTTCCTCCCTCCCACCCTCCGGCGGGTGAGCAGACAAGCCTCTCGGGCTGGTGAGTGCCGGTCGGCCCTGATCCTCTGTGCAGAAATCTCTCCGCTTTTCCCTCTGCACCCCTGTTACTGTGCTCTCCTCCGCGGCCCCGAAGTTTTCCCCCTCCGCCACCCGCAGTCTCGGCCCGTGAAGGGGCTTCCTAGTGTGTGGAAACAGTTCCTCTTTCACAGCTCCCTCCCACTGGTGCAGGTCCTGTCCCTATCCTTTTGTCTCTGTTTATTCTTTTTTCTTTTGCCCTACCCAGGTACATGGGGAATTTCTTGCCTTTTGGGAGGTCTGAGGTCTTCTGCCAGCGTTCAGTAGGTGTTCTGTAGGAATTGTCCCACGTGTAGATCTGGATGCTTTTTATATATGGAACTTTTCTTGAAGGTATGCCCTAGCAGTTATGAATAAAAATTAGTGTCTCAACGCTTTGCAGTGAAAGCATGATCTAGTATATATAGGCAAATATTACAGTATTTCACTCATATCATCTTCTGCGGAAAAAGACAAAAAAAATACTGCAATGAATTGGTTAAGTGGAAAGAACAGTAGCCTAAACTCTACAAATTAGGGGCAGGGTGTGTGAACTTTGGAAGTCTCTCCCCCTCTCTATTTAGATGTATCTTCCTCTGTACAAAGTACAGGACTTGGAGCAGGTACCTTATAAAGCAGGATCTAACCTCCCCCCCCACACGCACCCATTTTGCAAATGAGAAAGTGTGAAAGGAGCTCATCCTGAGTTACTGTGGCTCCAGGAACCCCTGGATGTAATATACACAATTTTGTGAGCATATGCATTTTCATGAGGGGAAAGCTTTTCTCTGACACTCAAAGAGGTCCTTAACCCCTGAGAGATTAGAAACCACTGACCCAAAGTTCTTTTAGCTCTAAGGTCTAATATCTAGAAAATCCAAAAAAGATCTGCAGTTGGCTCCATGTGGAAGGCTCATTATAATTTGGTTCTATCATTACACATACAATTATTCAAGAATGTAGTGCCATCTCTCTCTCTCTCTCTCTCTCTCTCTCTCTCTCTCTCACACACACACACACACACACACACATACACCCCTTCTAAATTTATCAGACTTCGTAAATCATTTTCCAGGTTCACATCATGAAAAGCCACTTAATAATGAGTTCCTTCTGAGTAAATTCCCAATGAGCTCTAATACAAGCCTATTTTATACTAAAGTGAAGTAGCTTTAGAAATGATAACCTGAGTTCCAATTTCAATTCTGCTACTACCTAGCCCTGTGACCCTGAGCAATGTACTTGACACCTCTTGGCTTCAGCTTCCTCCTTAGTAAAATGAGAACTACATGATGACGGCAAAAATTTCCACATCTGTCCTTGCCTTGAAGTTGTATGGTGCAATTATATTGTAGCAAAGATTCACTGGTAACTCAGAACTAGAAATGTTATAATATCTGCCAATCTAGTCTCTGTTCTCCTACGTTTCTTTATAAATCTTCATTGTACACCCAGGGGAGATAATAGCTGAAATATCAAATAAATATCACAGTTCAAAATCAAGAAATCTTGACATATTGTGTAAGGAAGTAGATTTAACATATTTCTGAGCTCAAATGCTAAAACCTTCTAAAACAGCCAGTTTCCAGGCCAATTGTTTTATTGCTGTCATTGGACATTTGAATACAAGTAGTGCATCAAATTCATTTACAAAAAACATAATAAAAGTGACTTGATTATTAATTAAATGTTGCGTCAATGAAGTTGTTAATGAATTGAGGCACTGTACAGCAATGATTTTTTAAGATGTTCAACATGCCAATAAGATATATCAGGAAGAATGCATATGGGTACCCTATTTTCAACTAAGGGAAAATATACAGTGCTCATGAATAGGTGTTTCCAGTTGCAGGTAGTCATGCTAATTTTGCACAAGTCGGATGCCATGCGAACTTGGACAGGTGGCAATTAATAATGCAAACTCTGTTGACCCGTGAGTTGATAATGAATGTTTTACAGCCAATCTGTGATCATCTGGCTATTTGCAGACAGTTTTGTCGCACTGAAAATGAACAGATTTCTACATGTGCTGTAACATAGATATTCTTTACCCTGAAGGCTTTGGCATTGGTGTGTAAATCTCTGTAATGGCATTTTAGGACAGGCATAACTTCCCTCTTCCCTTCACCCATATGGCAATCTGATCTTCTAAAGAAATGATTCCCTGACACTCTTGGCAAACATCTCCTCCTATGGGGGCTGCCACAGTACTTCCTTCTCAAGTACTCAGTATGCATTTTCAGAATCAATCAGTGAATGAAGACGTCACTTTCTATAAACTATTTTAATTACTCACTAGATTGTATACCTCCTATGAGTGGAATAGTGTTTTAGTCATAACTTCAATACTTCACAAAGTGAAATAATTTGATATCAGTATGAAGCTTATAGTCCATTTTCAGAAACATTGTAGAGAAGGAGGGAAAGTCAAGGCTTTCCCTGAAATCCACCCACTAAGGAGGACTGGAATTTGAAGCAATTAGGTCAGCAATGTAGCTCAGCTAGACAGTCCAAGAGTCTGAGCCCTGGATTCAAGCTCAGACCTCTTTCCTGGACCATTATGCCATAGTGTTGGGTACTGTAAGGTAGGTGAAGCTACACTGGGACCTAAGGGCAACAAAGGCATCAGAAGTCTACCTCTGGAGGCACTGATCCCACATTTAAGGAGGACTTATGCTCAGCCTTATTCCAGCAAACTGTAGTGGCAAGGCTGCTGCTATACATCCTGATTTAGTCATATTGACCTAGAGACCGAGTTTATACTAAGTTGACAAGTGGGAGGGTCATTGTTTATCCAACTGTGTAGAGCTAATTAAGGCAGGGATACGGTCCCTGGTAGGTTGCCTTATGATAACCCTTTCTATTTACATATTACCTTACTGTTTATAAGGTGTCTTCATACTCTGACCTGAGTGGTAAGCACAATGTAGATATTAAATCATTATCTGTGGAATTGAACTGCATTGAATGTCTGGGTGAATAAAAAGTTGCAGACTTTCAAAATGTTCCAATGCCATTTGATTCAGAGTCCTATTATTTGACTGGGAGCCATGAGTGGACCACACTGGAGGCAGAGAGATAAACTTCTTGTAAACACCCTTTATTTTACATAAACAACCTTTATTGAGCTCCTAATGTTTGTAAGGAACTGTGATTGAAGATTCAGTGATGAAACAACCTGGTTCCTGCCCTCAGTTACCTTATGGAGCAGTGAAGGAAGCAAATAATTTTTTTAAAAGGTAACCATTCTATAACATAGTCAGTAAACTAAAAATTAGTTCATTAATCACTGTTTCCAAAATCAATTAAGCTCACAGAGACATGGCCTGAAAGTAGTTTACCTTGGGATAATGCACTATCATCAATGAAAAGTTCCATGAAGGTTGATACTTTCCCCTCTACGTTTGTCCATATCCCCATAGCACCCATGCACATGCTAAACACAGTGGACATTTGCAAAAAAAACATGGTGACTACATTGCTTTTCCAAGAAAACTCTTTATTAAATGTAAGGTCATGTTAAATGGTATCTATACTATAATGATGGTATAGCATAATGATTACCCATACAGACTGTGGAGTCAAATTGCCTGTTTAAATTCTTACTCTGCCTCTTCCTAGTGTTATATGACGTTGGGCAGGATACTTAATGGCCTTGTGTAAGGAAGTAGACTTAACATATTTCTGAACTCACGTCACTTGTAAAATGGGATAATATAGTAATTACCTATCTCATAGGGGTGTTGTGAAGATTAAATTAGTCAAAACATGGAAGGTGCACATGGTAAAGACCCAATAAATGTCAGCGATTATTATTAAATGTATAACGTTGGATATACATGCTTATAAGAACTAAAAGGAGATTTGGATCAATGGGAAATTATGGCTTATTGGGGAGGTGGAAACTTGCATGGATTTATTCCTTGTTTGATTTCAAATCCATCAATAGTGCTATAGTGCTTAAATAGTTTAAATATTGTTTTAAAAAACTCACACAACCTTTAGAACTCTATAGACTATGTTTCTCACTTGTTCTATTAGAAATAACAAACAAAAACCCATCAAATCCATGTGTTTGTACATCCATTAAGTTCCTGTTCTAACACCAAAAGATAACTATTTCAGGGCAACACTCAAGGTCACTCAATCTCTGACCCTCTACTTTCTCAGCTCTCAAATGCTTTTATAAGATTGATGCAGTGCATAGGAAGGTAACTACAGGAATATGTAAATTATGTTGCTGCCTATATAGGTGCATTTAATAATGATGTACTTTGGAAATGTTCTGGGAGTGCTGATTAAAATTGATTGAAAATCACCTTAAAAATACACACCTTTGCATCCTGCCTTTGATGCCAACTTATGGGTGTCAGTTATTTTCTTTAGATTACACAAAATACTAATTTGAATTCTGACACTGCAGGCTGGAGAGTCATGTTTCTCCCAGAACAAGTGTGTTTCCTTGGAGCCCAGTTTTCTGTCTATAGAGGATGACACCTGATCAGGACCACAGTCCTTTGTGAATAAGCTTATTCTCTGTATTATGGTGGAGCTTCATTAGCTCAAGTTTTCAATTTGATAGAGTAGTATTTTGTATACTGTATAATATTTATGTGACCTCAATATTATTTCAGAAATTTACCCCTTAAGGAAAAAAAGAAACAGCAAAAAAAATGTACCCACATGATAAGAACAAAAATTAGCTGTCTATACGTAATGCAGATACATACATGGGTGAAAACATGATTCATAAAATAACTCCTTCTTTAGGGTTATTAACAATTAATTTACTTACAATTCATTGCCCTATAATCTCCATTTCCCATTCCCTCTTCTACAAGAGACTATGACTTTCTGTCCCAAGCTTGGGAGCTCCTGGCCTAATCCTAAACTCTGATTCTGGGAACTTAAATCCAGTTAGCTGCTACCAGTCAGTCAAAACAGAAAAGATGAAATCTCGATGAGCTCCAGTTAATTAAGCTCCCTATTGATAACACCAGTCTTTGTCACCTGATATTTAAAGGGCCCTGTACCAAGCATCTGGTGACGACTCATTTCTATGAGAAGTGTCCATTTACCCCCATTTGTTCCTTTCTCTAGCAGCAGGAGAGCTTTCTAATAAGTGAACCCAGGCAGTCACAGATATTTCTGCTGCCAACAGAAGAAAAGTAATTGAAGATACATCAGCTTCATTTATGGACTGGTACGCAGTGCTGAAGTTTAACCATTCAGGCACTTTGAAAGAGGACATTTTGTGATAAACGCTATTAGGCTTGGGCTTAGGAAGAGAACCGTGCTGTGAAAAACACACACCTGCTGGAGCAAGCAGTCTTATTGAAAGAGCTTTTAACATTAATAAAATATATAATTTGTGTATAGGGAATTCTGTATGTCACAATTTCATCTTCAGATGAAACCAAGTGTAAGTACTGCCTTAGTACACAGACTTAACTGCAAAATCTGTGGTATTTTATGAGCTTTATTCACAAAATGTTCAGATTCCCTATAGCAACATGTGATTTTACTTATGCAAACATAAAATGCAACAAATTTCTAATGTGTGTTTCAGAACAGAGGGAAAGAGAGAGAGAGGTATGGAGACAGAGACAGAGAAGAAAGTACAACACACTTTAACTAGTTCGCGGGAAAGACAGAACTGAAATTCAACAAGGATAATTTCTGAGCTCTTGGCACGGGGGAGTAAACACTACATTTCATCTCTGAATTTTAGGTGTGGATGTGTGATAAGCATTAAATTTCAGCCATATAAGAAAACTACTTTGGAAAATTTTGTAATCCAACTTTATAAGCTACAAACATATTCTCTATAGAAAATATAGAAAAAAACTTAGACTGCATTATATATGCTGTATTTACTGCCAGGACATTTTAATGTTATCTTTAAGAGAAATAACATTAATAATATTTGATAGGTGGTAGATAATGTCCTTAGAAAATCTGACCACCATCAGATTTCATTGCAATTTAAATAATCTACCACCATAGATAAATGTATAACATAAACCTATTATGGTGTGAACTTGGCAAGGGGTATGAAAGAGAAGTTCCAATTTTCATTAGTATCACTCTTCATTTTAATTGTTAGAATGATTTGCTTTTTTAAGAAAATGCCTTCCTGGTGATTCTAATGCAGAATCTTATGCAGATAATAACACATTGTGACACCTTCAAATTTCCTCCTCTTTAAGACCTCAACTACCACCTCCTTGTCCAAAAGAAATATGTTACATTTGCTTCCGGGTGGCTCTTCTGAAATAAAAAGAAAGCATCTTTACTTGGACATGTATCAAATTTGAAGAGTACTGTAGTATAAAAGTTACAACCTTCTCATCTGGGCCCTGTCTAGAATAAAGTCTCCTAGGCGAATGAGTTAAGTCAAATAATATCCAAGTCATAAAAGCACTGATCCATTGATTCCTTTCATTGTGTAAAAGTCAACTGGAAATGGTGGTAACAATGGTTATAATTTACTTAATCTGGGGAAAACTATAGATCTACAGCTAAATCTGCTACTTATATGCTTCTAAATCTTCTGGCTTGAAGCATGACCAGTCCAATTTTCCTTTTACTTAATTTAAATTTACTGTTGTGAAAACAATGGAAGCTTGTTCAAATTTTTGAGTGTCCCAGAGGTATATACAGATCATTTTTCATCTCTACATTTCCAGATTGAGAAGGTCAAATTGCTTAAGGTTCTTCTGAAAACCAATAATGTGTAAATGACATGTACCAAGTTCTTTAAAAATGTGTTTTCTGGGCTTCCCTGGTGGCGCAGTGGTTGAGAGTCTGCCTGCCGGTGCAGGGGACACGGGTTCGTGCCCCGGTCCGGGAAGATCCCACATGCCATGGAGAGGCTGGGCCCGTGAGCCATGGCCGCTGAGCCTGCGCATCCGGAGCCTGTGCTCTGCAGAGGGAGAGGCCACAACAGTGAGAGGCCCACGTACCGCAAAAAAAAAAAAAAAAAAGTGTTTGCTGCAATTGAAATTAAAAAGATAATTTAATTCATTGAAAACCAAGGTTATTTGTCACAGACTTCTAATTAGAGGTTAGTACATCACTCTAGAATGTGACAACATTGTGTTATTGTAAATGTCCTTAATATGTATATGTGATCAAAAGGTGATGTTGAAGCACATAGTTAAAAGCACTCCATCATGCCTCACGGGCTTCCTTAAAAAATGTCTTTAAAGGGTAGACACATCAATTAGAAATTAATCACTCAAAATTGACCTCATGTAAAGTTAGTTGCGAGTCATAGGAACATGAGTTTTTCTAAAAGTTAATTTCAATGCCGTGTCTATAGACATTAATTCTAGTTGAATTTGGAAATGTTCAAAGTTCCTAAGACTGACCCTTTAGATTTCTTTCAGTTTGTTACATTTTAAGAGAAAGAAATTAAACTCTAGTAATAAGTTCAGTTCATTTATTTTGCATATTTCTTACTTTGCTCCATTCTTAAAACCTGATTTCAACAAACAAAGCAATTACCACTTGTGTGTTACTTTACATTTATTACTTTATTTTCAGCTACACAATAACATATGAGTCTGGTGGAGAACTAGAATTACAGCCATTTACAGCAGAAGACACTGAGGCTCAAAAAGTTTAAATGATTTATAGATACACTTAATGAATGCTTCTGAGACCTGAACCAAAATTCTTTCCCAAAACCCATTGTTTTTCACTATACTATGACAGCTATTGGAGCAATGATTTAATGCAATGCCAATGAGACCTCAGGTATCCCTGATCCTATTACATGGCATTACCATTTTAATAAAACATTGCAATTAGTACTAGCCAAATGTCATAGTTGAGTTTAATTTAGCCATACCGGTAATGACATAACCATAGATCTAAAAGACTAGCTTGAGTCTTTCATAGCACCTTTCTCCAAACTTCAATCAAGCATTTCTATCTTCCAAGTCTACCAAGAGTCATCCATTTTTTACTATAATCCTTTCCAAAATTGAAAAGTTCTTTGCAACATTTACCCTAAGTCTCATTCATTGCAACTGAATCCTATTCATCTTTGCCTGGTGCTCAGACAAGACAGAAAAAAAAATCTCCCTACAGAATTTCAGCTAAATAAGAGAAATTTGAAAAGTATTGATAAGATCAGAAACTTAAGAGAAGCCACCTGAGGAGTGCTCATTGATGAGGAAAAAGAAAATCCAGTAGAAGACACATTCCTTCAGTTTTCTGGTCACAGAGTTAAATTTTGAAATGTTGATTCACTATTTGAATCACATTTTGCCCAATTTATCACTTTTATTTAACACAAATGCTGCACTTAGACATAGGAAATTAGTAGACAAATGGCAATAGATTCCTGATGCTATTAATACGAAAAAGTAATCAATAATGAAAGTGCTTCCATATTGCTATTATTAAGGTTGTTCTAGCATTTTAATTTTTAACATTTTATTTCCAGAGATTTATAAAATCTGTCTCTGAGCTGCATACCCAAATCTCAAGACAACATTCAAAAACAGAATATTTCATTGGAAAGAAAAAAAAGACACATTCCATTCTTGTCTGTCTATTCTCTTTCCTTATCAAATTATGATTAGTAGTTAACTGGTTCCCTTCTTGGAAGACCTCGATTTTTTACAACAAATTTTGGAGATTAGTTTCCTGGCAATGTTTCAGTAAGTTTAGTACAAAGCCCATTCAACAGATATTTGAAACAGGTAGCACAGACGTGGTTATTCTCTTGGTTTGTCCATGGTCATAGCATCAGTAAGTGGACATGTGGTTGTATTTGTTTCCTATTGCTGCAGCAATGAATTACCACAAACACTGGTTTTAACAATATGAACTTATTATCTTACAGTTCTGCAGGTCAGAGTCCAAAATGGATCTCCCCAGACTAAAAGCAAAATTTTGGCAGGATATCTAAAAGCTGTCCACATTCTTTAGCTCAGGGAATCCTTTGTCAATCATCAAAGCCAGCAACATTGCACTTGTCTCACCATTATTCTGTAGACACATCTTACTCTGACCACAGAAAGAAAAGGTTCTCTACTTTTAAGGATTCATATAATTTGATTGGATCCACCTGGATAACCCAGGATACTCTATCCCAAATTCCTTAATTTTAACTCCATCTGCAAAGTCTTTTTTTCCCATGTAAAATAATATATGCCCATGTTCTGGGGATTGGGAGGTAGGCAATTTAGGAAACTTTTAGTTTTCCTACCACAGTGGTAAAGATAAAATTAGAAGTTAGGACGTTTGATGCTCACCAGAGTGCTTTTGTCATAGGAGACATTCAATAAATATGAGATAAATGAATGCAATAAGTGAATTAAAGAAAAGTAGTCCTAGGAATCCAACTTGCAAAATAGGGTTAGGGTGAATGTAACACAGTGATTGGCTTCAGGGTGGGGATGATTTTTAGTTATTTTATATTTAATTATCGTTCAGCTTTTTAAGATGTTCACTTGATTTTTCTTTCCTGCAGTCAAACAATGATATTTAATGTCTGACCAAAGAATAAGCAATTAACGGAGAGTTAAGCCCAAATCAGTGTGTATTTGACCTGAAAGAGAAACCACTTTATTGCCATGGAATAATTTCTCCTTTTTAAGAAAATGAAGTCAGAGATGCAAAAACAAAAACGGTAATTTAAAAAATCTGATCAACCAAATTAAGGAGAATTTAGAAGAAGGCATTTAAAAAATTTAGAGAAAATTGCTACATTTTCTTAAATTTTTGTTTATTAATCTTCACCAACATACTGATTAGAGTGATATTTTAAAATGTTTCTGAGAATCATTCTGTGTAAGGGGTGCTAATTACATTCATTGTTGACTTTTTATAACAGCTTTATTGAAGAGTAATTGACATACAATAAAATACACATATTTAAAATGTGCAATTTGATAAGTTTTGATATATACATGCACCTGTAAAAGCATCATCACAATCAAGATAGTGAATATATCCATCATTACTAAAATTTCCTCATGTCTCCCCACCCATCCTTCCCAAACCCTCTGCTCCAAGGCAACCACTGAGCTGTTTTAGACACCATAGATTAGTTCACATTTTCTAGAATTTTATATAGATAGAGTCACACAGTATCCACTCTATTACCTGACTTCTTTCACTCAACGTAATTATTTTGAGATTTATCCATGTTGTTGATTCTATTAATAGTTTCCTAACAGAAAAATAAGGGAAGCTAAATAGACATTGGGTAAAGGAGGTAATATGAAAAATTTACCAAGTAGTATTCAAGAAGTGAAAGACGCATAAGGGAAATTTGTTGGAAGGAAATGGGATGATTCACATCTCTACTGAGATTAAATATGGCCATCTTAGTTGAAGGAAATCTGAAATACTAGATAATTATGAACAGTGAGAGGCTACAGAATGAACTGCTGAATGGGATAGCCATGGGGAATGGCTTGGAGGAGAACCCTCTCTCTGCCATGTGTGCAAGTAGAAATGAATCTGGGAAAATGAGAAGAGGTGGCAGGTCAGGTGGGAAAATGTCTTTAGGTGGTGCTAAATAAAACCTCCTTTCTCCAACCTGAGTCTCTTGGCCTCACAACACCACTCCATCTCATCATGTTGTCAGAAGTGGTACTTTCCCATGTCTAAGCCACCTCACATGTATCTTAGACTCAGGTAGAACTGTGCTGACCAAACAAAGCTGAAGAGTATGCCACCTCATTGTCCTGAGGAGGGGATGTAAAGGCAGGCCAGGAGGCCTGGGGTAGGCCACTGTTGGCTTCAATGTAGCTAAGGTGATCAGGAAACCACCAGAGGCTAGAACAGTTAAAGAACAACAAATGCCAAGCACCACCTGTGAACCCAGGTCCAGAGTTAGTGACAATGTGAAATGATCCCACTCAAAGTCTTCCTCTTCTTTCCCATAAATCCCACCCACAACTCCTACCTGTTCTTGCCTGGAGCAAATCTTCTCTTCAGCTAACATTCCTCATAGAAACCCCCCTTTCCACCCAATCCCCATTCTCTTTCCCTGAACCAGTGCCCTTCTGGGCTCACCCTGTTTCCCTACCCAGTGCAGAAGATAAGATGGGAAAAATACCCCCTCTAGGAACTTTAAGAAAAAAAATATGCTTCAATAATTACCACTCCTTCAGGAAAATGTAAGAGAGCAATAAGACAAACATGTTTATCTGTTACCATGAGCTGAATAAGACATGGAAATAAAAATTAGCAGACCAGGAAGAGGGGACACTGGAGAATTCTACCATTCCAAGTAACGCCCTGTGCCTGGCAAGGCTCAGAGACCTAGAACTATCTGCTGTGTCTACAGAAGACGCTGTGGAGAAGTGGTCAATGGCATAGGGAACAAATCTCGCACTGATAAGCGTACATTTATGTTGATGATTAAAATAAAATCAATGATGTGAAAAGGAGGGGTGTGTGTGTGGTGTGCGTTTGCATGCATCTGCAAGTTCTCTGATGGTGGGGAGGGAGAGAAGGAAGGGAAAACTGTGTGTGTGAGAAGGGAGGAGTTGGAGTCCTGCAGGGCTGGAGGCCTGACTTGCAGTTTCACAGACAAGCAGACATGAGGGATAAGGGTTGTGTGAGGACTGAGAACTGAAGACAAATTACCATGCTTAAGACTTTAACCCATAGCAAAGGGGGAAAAGGGCTTGGCATTTCTACATGTATGGAGGGGTGGACCCAGGTGCAGAGAGGTGTGATGTGAGTTACGTAGCGGTGCCATCTACAAAAACAGAAAAAGAAATCGTCTCCATGCCACATACTTCATAGTGGTATTTGTTGCACGTCATCCTATGTTGTAAGGAAATGAAGCCCTCAGAAGGACCCAAAATCTCTACCTCCTAAATAAAGGTCACTGACAGCATGCCCACATACTAAACTCATGGTGTCTGGAGGCCACAAATTCAACATTAATTAAGTCAGTTTCTTAGATCTTAATCCTTAATCACTTAATTAGGTCTAAGAAACCCGGAGGTGGAGCAGTGGCTTACCAAAGATGGGACAGAGGCAGTGGTTTACCTCTGGTGTAGGCAATGAAGAGGAGCAATGTTCAGAGAATCTTAATAACAGAATAAACCTGAGTGATAGCTGCTCTTATTTTTACTATCACCTCCATACTATAGCATTTCTTAATAACACCAGTGATAAAATACTCTCCCCCACCCCCAAAATGATCTTTAAATTTTTTCCAGAGTTGTTTTTGTATTGTCTTCAGAAAATATCATTAAAGTAATTTTTTAAATATTGAGTTAAAATTGATATACAATAAACTGCACAAAGTATAATATTTGTTTAGTTTTGACATATGTATACAACAGCCATGAAGCCATCACTACAATCAAAAAGTGAACATAGGGCTTCCCTGGTGGCGCGATGATTGCGAGTCCGCCTGCCGATGCAGCAGACATGGGTTCGTGCCCCGGTCTGGGAAGGTCCCACATGCCGCGGAGCGGCTGGGCCCGTGAGCCATGGCCGCTGAGCCTGTGCTCCGCAACGGGAGAGGCCGCGGCAGTGAGAGGCTCGCGTACCGAAAAAAAAAAAAGTGAACATACTCATCATGGGCAGAAGTTTCCTCCTACCCCTTTGTAACCTTTCCTTGATGCCCCTTCCAGCATCCTCACTGCCAAGCAACTACTGATCTGCTTTCTGCCATTATACATTAGTTTGTATTTTTTAAAGTTTTATATAAATGGAATCATTCAGTATGTACTCTTTTTGTATTTTTTCTCAGCATAATGATCTTTTTCACTTTAATTAAGTTATAATTAACATCCAACATTATATTAGGTTCAGGTATACAACGTAGTGATTTGATATTTTTATACATTGTGAAATGAACACCACAATAAGACCAGTTACCATCCAACACAATACAAAGTTGTTACAATATGGTTGACGCTATTCCCTATCTCACCATAATGATTTGATGATTAATCCATGAATGGTGTATATCAAAATTTCATTTATTTTTGTGATAGAGTAGTATTCCACTGTATGGATACAGCTATGTTTATCCACACACCTTCTGATGGGTATTTGAATTGTTTCCAGTTTTTTGGCACTTGTGTCCAATTCTTTTTATTGATGAATGATTTATTTCTGTTTGGAAAAATACCTAGGTTTAGGATGGCAGATTCATAAGAGAGTTGTATGTTTAGCTTTTGAAAAAGAAACTGCCAAATTGTTTTCCAAAATTGTAAGATTTTGTACTCTCACCAACACTATGAAATTTTCAGTGTTCCACATCCTTGACAATACTTGTTATGATCAATAATCAATGTTAGACATTTCAATAGTTATGAAGTGGTATCTCATTGTGGCTTTGATTTCATTTCCCTAATGACTATTTTTGTTGAGTGGCTATTTCTGTGATTTTCCCTCTGAATGAGGAAGTGTTTGCTCAAATCTTTTGCCCATTTTTATTGGTTGTTTATTATATAGAAACATTTTTATATATAAAGGTACAAGTGCTTTATCACATATGTGATTTTCAAACATTTTATCTCAGTCTGTGGCTTGTCTTTTCTCTCTCAAGTATATTTCAAAGACAAGCTCTTAATTCAATGAACTCCAATTTATCAATTTTTTCATTAATAGAGTCTACCTTTTTTTTTTTATCTAAGAATTTGTGTTGATCAACCTCAGGTAGCAAAAATTTTCCACTATATTTTTTTCCAGATAATTTACAGTTTCAATTTTCCATTAAGGCTTATAACTTATTTTTTAGTTTTTGTTTTGTTTTGTTTTATGAGCTATGTATTAAAGTTATTTTTTTTGCATGTGGATATCCAATGGTTTTAAAACCAGAATTTGCAAACCACATATATGATAAAAGGGCTAGTATCCAAAATACAAAACTAACTCCTACAACTTAATAACAAAAAACCAAATAACCTGATTAAAAATGGGCAAAGGAATTGGATAAACATTTCTCCAGAGAAGGCATGCAAATGGCCAACAGGTACATGAAAATGTGCTCAACATCACTAATCATTAGGGAAATGCAAATCAAAACCACAATGATCACCAAATAATCACCTCACATCCGTTAAGATGGCTATTACCAACAAAAAGAAAAAGAAATATTGGCAAGAATATGGAGAAAAGTGAACCCTTGTGCACTGCTGGTGGGAGAGCCACTGTGGAAAATAATGTAAAGGTTCCTCAAAAAAACTAAAAATAGAACTGCCATATGATCCACCAATCCCTCTTCCAGGTATACATTTAAAGGGATTAACATCAAGATCTCAAAGAGATATCTGTACTCCCATGTTCATAGCAGTATATTCACAATAGTCAAGACATGGAAACAACAAAATGTCCATTGATGAATAATTGAGTAAAGAAAATGTAGTGTTTATGTACAGTAGAATATATTTAACCTTGAAAAAAAAGAGAAAATCCTGCCATTTGCAACGACATGAATGAACTTGGAGGACATTATGCAAAGTGAAATAAGCCAGACACAGAAGGACAAATACTATATGATACCACTTACACAGTGAATCTAAAATTGTCAAACTCACAGAAGCAGAGAGTGGAATGGTGGTTGTCAGGGTTTGGGAAAAGACAGAAACAGGAAGGTATTAATCAAAGGGTACAATGTTTTGGTTTTACAAGATGAATTTATCCTAGAGACCAACTGTACAGAATAGTGTCTATAGTTAATAATACTGTTTTATATTTTAAAATTCTCTAAGGGGATAAGAGGGTAGATCGTATATTAAGTGTTCTTGTCATTATCATCAGCGTCATCACAATTATTATTATCATAAATAAGAGGAAAGGAGGAAACTTGTCCAGGTCATGGGTAGATTTATGGCATAGATTGTGGTGATTTCACAGGTGTGTACTTTAAACTCATCAAGTTTTATGCATTAATTATGTGTAGTTTTTTGTATATCAAGAAAAGAAGAAAAAAATCTCGATAGTTTATTGAAAATAATAACCTGTCTTCACTGAAGTGCCTTTATAACTCTGTTTAAGATCACTTTTTAATTTATGTGTAAGTCTATTTATGGAATCTCTATTCTGTTTTACTGATCTATTTTTTCTACATTTAAGCCAAGTACATGCTGCCTTTAGTATGCTTTATAATCTCATGAAATAATAGTGTTATTTCTCCAGTTCTTAAAAAAGTTGTTTTGACTATTTTAGGTTCTGTGCATTTCTAAGTGCATTTTAGAATAAATTTTTCAATTTCTTCCTTATGGGAATTTTCATTGACATTATGTTGAATCTATAGATCAAGTTGTGAGGATCAATTAATGAGTCAAAATCCATGAACAAAGTATGTCTCTCCATTTATTTAGGTCTTTAAAAATTTTTCTCATTAGTGTTTTTTTTTTTAATTAATCAATTTATTGAATTTTGGCTGCATTGGGTCTTTGTTGCTGCGCGCGGGCTTTCTCTAGTTGCGGTGAGCCGGGACTACTCTTCATTGCGGTGCGCAGGCTTCTAATTGCGGTGGCTTCTCTTGTTGCCGAGCACAGGCTCTAGGCACGAGGGCTTCAGCAGTTGTGGCTCACGGGCTCTAGAGTGCAGGCTCAGTAATTGTGGCGCATGGGCTTATTTGCTCCGCAGCATATGGGATCTTCCTAGACCAGGCCTCAAACCCTTGCTTTGGCAAGCAGATTCTCAACCACTCTACCACCAGGGAAGTCCCTTATTAATGTTTTGCAGTTTTCAGTGCAGAAGCCTTGCTTATCTTTGGTCAGCTGTATCCATATACTCTTACAAATGGCATTGTATTTTATTTCAATTTCTGTTGTCTATTGCATATATACAGATATAGACTTAGATAAAGATATAAAATTGATTTTATATTGATTATATATTCATTTTAATATATTTTGGATTTTATTTAGTAAAAGTTTGTGAAGAGTTTTTGTGTCTATATTAATAAAAGATGTTGATCCATGCTTTTCTTATATTTTCTTTGTGTGGCTTTGGTGTCAGGGTAAATCTTGCCATCAAAATAAATTGGGGGGGGCTTCCCTGGTTGCGCAGTGGTTGAGAGTCCGCCTGCCGATGCAGGGAACACGGGTTCGTGCCCCAGTCCGGGAAGATCCCACATGCCGCGGAGCGGCTGGGCCCGTGAGCCATGGCCGCTGAGCCTGCACGTCCGGAGCCTGTGCTCCACAACGGGAGAGGCCACAACAATGAGAGGCCCACGTACCACAAAAAATAAATAAATAAATAACAAAAAAAAATAATAAATTGGAAAGTATTCTTTTCAACTTAATGGAAGAGTTTAGGTAAAATTGGTATTATTGGTGTTATATCTTCTTTAAATGTTTGACATAATTCGACCTTGAAATCACCTGGGCTTATAGTTTTCTCTGTTGAAAGATTTTAGCTAAAAATTGTCTCCTTAATAGAAACATGACTATTTAGATTATCTATTTGATCTTGAGTAAACTTTAGTAATTTGTGTTTTAAGCAATGTTTTCATTTTATCTAAGTTGTCAAATTTCTTGGCCCAACAATATTCATAAAATTCCTTTATTTTCTTTTGAAATGTGCAGAATCTGTAATGATGTCACCTCTGTCATTCTTTATATTGATAAACTGTATCTTTTTTTTTTTTTCCAGTCATCCTGGCTAGAGGTTTACCAATTTTATTGATCTTATCAAAGAACAAGTGGTTTCACTGATTTTTCTCTATTGATTTTGCTTTCTATTTCATTGATTTGCATTCTGGTTTCGCTTATTTTCATTTGTCTATTTTGGGTTTTGTTTACTCTTATCCTTTTGTTTTCCTAAAGTAGAGGCTGGTGTCATTGATTTGAGACATTATTTCTTTTCTAAAATAGCCATTTGGTAATATAAATTTCCCTATTACCATTATTATAGCTAAATACCATAAGTTTTGATAGATTGTATTTTTATTCAATCAAAATCTTTTCTAATTTCTCTTTGATTTTTTTTGACCCCTGTATTAGAAGTGCATTATTTAGTTTGCAAATATTTAAGGACCTAACAGAGATCTTTCTGCTACTGATTTTGAATTTAATTCCATTTTGGTCTAAATACCAATTTTGTCATCCTTGAATCATTTAACATTTACTAAGATCTACTTTGTTTTTGGTAAATATTCTGTGTACACTTGAAAAGGATGTATATTGTGCTGTTGTTAATGGAAGTATTCTGTAAGTGTCCATTAGGTCAATTAGATACACTTTCTTCATACCTGTGTTGATTCTAATGAGAAATCTGCTGCCTTCCTTAATTAAATTTGTTCTTCTGTATGTAACAAGTGGTTTTCTTTTTTCTACTTGCTTCTAAAATTTTACTTTTATGACCATATTGAGTAATTTCATTGTCATGTGCCATGTCATACTTTTCTTCTTTTTGTGTGCTTAGAGTTCAGTAAGTGTCTTGGATCTTTAGGTTTAATGTTTTCTCCAAATTTTGAAAATTTTCAGCCATTATTTCTTCAGATTTTTTTGCCACCTCCCTCCTGCCCCAATCCTTAAGGACTCCAGTTATACGTATATTAGTGTGCTTCAACATGTTACACTGTTCACTGCTTCTCTGTTCAGTTTTTAAATCTTTGTTATCTCTTGTTTTATTTTGAATAGTTTCTCTTGCTATGAATTCAAGTCCATTAATCCTTTCTTTTGCAACTTCTAATCTTGTGTTAATCCTATGCAGAGTATTTTCATCTCACACACTGCAATTTTATTTATAGAAGTTTGAGTATATTTTTAATCATCTGTGTTTCTACTTAACTTTTGGAACATATGACTACAGTATAACAAGTGTCAAAGTCCTTGTCTGTTAATTCTAACATTTGTATTCATCCTAGGTTGATTTTGATTGATGAACTTTTTTCCTCATAATTGTTTATATTATCCTGCTTGCTTGCATGTCTGATAGCTTTATATTAGATGCCAGATGTTGTGAATTTTATCTTGCTGGGTGCTGATAATTTTATATTCTTATAAATATTAAGCTTTGCTCTGGGATGCAGTAAAGTTACTTGGAAACAGCTTAATTCTTTCATATCTTGCTTGTAGGATTTTCTAGGTGGGACTAACACTGTGTTCAGTCTATGGTTAATTATTCCCCACTACTGAGGCAAAAGCCTTCTGTGTAATCAAAAAGCTCCATAAATTTTGAAGTTTTTCAGTTTGGCTTATTGGAACAGGCATTATTTCTAGCCCCATGTGAGCATCAGGTAATGATTCCTCTTATTCTTTCTCATATTTTTTCCTGAGCCGGGGCTAGTTTCCTCACATGTATGCTTTGATTAGTAATCTTCTGAATACCCGAGGGAGATTGTCTGCAGATCTCTTGAGTGCTTTCTCTGTACAGCTATCTCCTTTCTGGTATTCTGTTCTGTGATCACTAGCTGCCTTGATTTTGCCAGATCCCCAATACAATCTACTCAGCTTTGTGATTAAAATCTGTCTCCACCTGAGTTCTCCCTCCCTGAACTGTTGGCTGGCAATTCTTACTAAGCAGGCAGTAGGGATAGCTGTAGGGCTCACCTTGTTTACTGCTCATCTCTCAGGGATTCCTATCCTTTGTTGCCTGATGTCCAGTATCTTGAAAAACATTGTTTCATATAGTTTTCTAATTTTTTGTTGCTTGAGGAAAGAAGGTAAATCCAGTCTCTGATACTCATTTGTAAACAGAAATCTCAAACCACAATAAGAACCATCTTTTTGTGGTTAGTGCTAATTTTTGTCTACAAATAACATATATCCATTATTATATGTCAGGCATTCCGCATGCATGATCTCACTGAATCCTGATTCCTCATACCAATTCCACACGGTAGGCATTGGTTTTTGTTCCCACTGTTCAGATGAGGTAAATGAAGTTCAGCAAGATCAAGTAGCTTGGTCAAAGCCACACACCCAATAAGTAGAAGTTGACCTAAGACTTAATCCAGACCTATCTGAAACCAAAGGCTTTGATCTTAACAACATTGCTATCATTTTATGACTATCAATCTACCCATCATTTTTGTGTTATCATTAGTGCAGAGAAAATCATAATCAGTTTTAAGGCATTTAGAAGTACGATTAATTTTTCTCTAGTGTAGAGTTTAAAAGAGCATATTAAGCCAAAAATAATTATCATACCAGAAATATTGTATGCCTTGAGTTTAGATAAATAAGTCTAAATGCCATCTTGTCAAGTCCAAATACCAATAGTTCTCTGTGCAGCTTCCAACGACACACCCTTTGAAAACGTATTTTTCTTTAATTGCAAAAGATACAAGATCTGTAGGAGTAACAGAATGCTTAATGTTGAGTAGTGCCAAATGCAGGTAAAACAGCTTGGGAAACACAAGTACCATTTGAAAGCTGTACCTAGGGTTTAGCAGGAGGTGTGTCATTTTATTCACAAACAAGTTACCCAGAATCACTGTAAAACTTTATTCTCCAAATAAACTGCTTTGGATGGAGTTGACAACTGTTACTAAACTGACTGACCCCAAAGTTCCAGAAACTTGGATAAAATGACGAATGGGGCCAGGGATTTGGAGAAGTAGGCTGTCCAAGGGCTAAGAAGAGGCTGGAGAGTTAGCATTGGAAAACAAAGATCCAGCAGGAAAGTCTGAGGGGTTTGGGCCTAATGCCCTGTTGTACCTATCCTTTGTGTACTAACCATATGAAAGAAAACAAACCTCTTAGGTGCACCTAGTTTCATAATTTTGTGGCTGAAAGTGAGAAGAACAAGGGGAAGGGATTAAGTCTTTCACCTTCCAGGTTATTCTCAACACTGCTTCCAGCATGACCTTTCTAAAATATGAATCTGACCATGTAGTTTCCCTAACTACAAACATTCACTGTTGCTTTAACAGGCCATACAAGGGCTTCTATGGTCCGGCATCTGTTCTTGTCTCATCTCTTATCATGAATCCATGCCTCAAATTTCTGCTGTTCTCTAAATGTGCCATGTTGTTTGCTGCCAACATGCTTTACGTATCTTCTCTATCTTCTGCTTCAAGTGGCCTGCCTCCACTTACCTTCATAGGAAAATCTTTCTTGTCCTTCAAATGACAGCTTAAAAGTCTCCCATTTGGTGAAAATATCTTTGGCTTGCTGAAGTAGATGTTATCACTTCCTCCTTATCCCAACACTGCATCTAGCCCTTAACTCAATGATCGCCTCCATCATACTATATCACATATATGTATGTTCACACCCAACTCATCTATTATACTGTTAGCTCCTGGTGGCAAGGAATATATCCTCCACCATATTGGACAGGACAAATGATAGATAAGTAGGTAACATGAACAGAAGGAAAAAAGCAAAGATGATAGAAAGCATGGACAGACTGGAAAAGGCTATTCTTAAAAAAATTTTTGGGCTTCCCTGGTGGCACAGTAGTTGAGAGTCCCCCTGCCGATGCAGGGGACACGGGTTCGTGCCCCAGTCCGGGAAGATCCCGAATGCCGCAGAGTGGCTGGGCCCGTGAGCCATGGCCGCTGAGGCTGCATGTCCGTAACATGTGCTCCGCAATGGGAGAGGCCACAACAGTGAGAGGCCCGTGTACCGCAAAAAAAAAAAATTTTTTTTTTGATTATTACATATGTTTTAAAACAGAGAGGTACTAAGTTAACTATCAAGGAAGAAAAGGCCTGCAGTTATCCGCAGCATCAAGACACATCTGTACTATTAGCTTGATGAGAAGATGCAAAAAATTATTTTAACTTACTCATCAATGACTCTGATTACTTTTCTTCATTTTATTTTTCTTTGTTGGTGAGCTTTTTAACCTGTACTGGCAGTATGGAGTAAGAAATTGCAGAGAACATTTAATTAAATAATAGCATATACAGAGCCACTCTTAAATAAAGCCCAAATATGTTTGTATTCTAATGTAATACAGTTAATGAGACATTTCTGATCTGATGTATCATTTGGTAGAGTTTTTATGAAGTTGAGATCCCTGTTGTCTTGACTTCCAAGAGGATACAATAAATTGTCATTGTGAGCTTCAGGCAGTGTGTATTTACTAACATGCAGTACTAAGTAAAACGTGACAGTACATGTACTGTGATTCTAGGGTGATTGTAAAGTCAAGAAATAAAAACACATTTATGGAAGGGCCCTTAAAAAGCAACTTGTTACCAGCCAAATCTTTCACTTAATAGATGGGAAAACTACATCCCAGGGATGTTAATTAACCTGCCCAAAATCATACGGTGAATTGACAGGAAAGTGGAAATAAGAACTCAGGCCTCCTGATTCCTAGTCAAGGATACCTTTTACCATACACAGGAGGGTATACTTTTTTACTATATGCAGGATGATATACTTTGTATACACAAAAATATCTTTTACTGATTATTTCAACAGACTATTAAAATATTCTTCATTTTCCTACTCTATACCTATATGATGCCAGATTATCTTCATATACTTCAATAAAAACAACATATTGCGAATGATTGAATTCACTTGCTTCAATGAGAATTTTACTTTTCTCAATAAATATTTAAAAATAAATATTTTTGTTTTGCAAAAGAGTTATTTTTCATAAAATTTTATTTATGTTAACACAATGGA
Source organism: Globicephala melas (assembly GCF_963455315.2). Lineage (NCBI taxonomy): Eukaryota > Metazoa > Chordata > Mammalia > Artiodactyla > Delphinidae > Globicephala > Globicephala melas. Next base: position 20,832,964 of record NC_083335.1, on the reverse strand, counting down.
TTTATTATTGTTATTTCTAAATGAACTACTAAATAAATATTTTTAAAATCTCAGTTATAACTTCAAATATGATACATTTTGATAGAGATAACCCACATATACAAAAGTTCTGTGGAGTCTCAATAATTCAAAAAATACATAAAGGGATCCTGAGACCAAAAAGTTTGAGAACCACTGCTATATATTAATTTGTTCAATAAATACTCATTGAAAGTCTAATACTGTAGTGAAACCTAGGGGATAATGTGGTGAGCAACACAGACATAGTCCACGAAGTCATGGAAATTATGAGCTTAATGGGAAAATGGACAATAAACAAATAACATATTCAATAATAAACTAAGCACAAGTTTTAATAAGTGCTACTTAAGAAAGAAATAAACAGGGTGAGGAGTTAGTAACTGAAAAAGATCTTATCCTACTATGCCCTGCTTTCATCCCTCCATTCTCTCACTTCTTTCTCTACAACAACTTTGTAGTTTTACAGCTATTACTTTTACCTGTCAAGACCTCCTTTACTCTTCTGCTGGCGATATCATTCTAATTGTTTTTTGAAGAGCGGCTTTTCCAGAAGTGGATGAATGACTCAGTCCTAACAAAAGGAGTGTATCATCTTCCCAACCAGAGTACTCAGGGAGGGCTATATGATACAAATTCAACTAGAGAGTTCTGGTGTACTCAGATCAAGAGTGATAATGACCATGTAAGCCTAGAGGCATATAGACCACAAGGTAGAGAGAATGTACCTGAGAACAAAGCCAACACTGTGAAAATCAGAGGCAATAAATGGAGAAAGAAATGAGGAAAGAGATGAAGATATGTACAGGTGAAAAGAAAATGAGAAAAAAGAAAATGAGGGGGAGAGGGATATTATTCTATTATGAAAACCAATATATTACATTTACTGTTTTCTTTCCGTGTTTTTGCAAGCTACCTTATCTCACATTCAATCCATTTTCTTTATGAACCACATTCAACATGAAGAAAGTACCAGAATAATTGTAGCAAACACTTATGTATCCATGATCCAGAATTAACAAGTAAGACAAGTGAATTCTTTCCCATCCCTTTCATTTCCCTAATTCCCCAATAGAATCACTATCTTGAAGTCATTGTTTATACTTATTGTCTATTTTTGTACTTTTACATCACAAGGTATATACCAATGACTAATACATAATATCATTTTTGTGTTTAAAAGTTTATATAAGTGGAACTATACTGCATATCCATTTGTACTTAATATTTTCCACTTAGTATTACATTAATTTTAAATATTTTCATTTGGAACGGTTTTTTTTCTGCTCTTAGAATTTCATTATATGAATTGACCACAACCTGTTTATATAGTCCTCTATTAATTTATATGTAGAGGTGTAAATGATAGGTCATAGGGTAATCTGGGTATGGGTATCTTCAACTTGACAAGATATTGCCAAATCTCTCTCCAACATGATTGTGACAATTTTGTTGCCAGTTTACAGTAGATGAGAAATTCTGTTTTATCAGTCCCTTATCAATAATTAGTATAATCAGACATATTGATTTTTGCTAATCTAAAGGAATGAAACTGTTCAATATTACATTTTTATTTTAATGAGCATCCTCTTCATAAGTAATGAGTTCATGCATCTTTGCATATGTTTATTGACTAAAGATTCCTTCTCTGTGAATCAGCTGTTTTTATATTTTGTTCTTTTTATTGTTATATAGGAATTTATTCATTCAACCAATATTTATTGTCTACTGTTTACCAAGCTCTGTTCTGGGTACTAGGGATCTAGCAGTAAACAAAACAGACAAAAATCTCTGCCCTCATGGAGCTTATATTCTAGTATAGGAGCTATTTAAATATTCCTTATACAAGTATCAGCTCTTATATTTCAAACATCTTTTCCAAGTTTCTGGCTTGTATTTATCTTTGTGGGGGGTTTTGATATACAGAGGTTTTAAATGTTAATGTAGTCATAATTATCAATATTGTATATTATGCTTTGTGCTCTTTGGATTTTATTTAAGGAATTCTTCCTTACTCCCCAATTTTGTGGTATTTGCTTATATTTCTTGCAACGTTTAAAAAAAAATTTTACTTTCACATTTTGTGATATGGTATAAATTAAGGCTTTTATTGTATCTTTTCATATACATAAATGTTTCAATAATATGTTTGAATAATCAGTTCCATCATCACTGGTTTATAATGTTCTGTAATATATCGTTTCTACATATAAATAAATGGGCTTTTTTCCTGGGTCCTCCATTCTGCCTTCTCAGTGCTTAGCATCATGCCAGTAGCACAGAGTTCCTCAATTCATAATTGAAACCTAACAAATAATAAATGATTATTCTTTTAATCCTAAAGAAATATTCAGAGATGCATGTACTAGGATGTTTTTCACAAATCTTGAATAATAGAAAAATAAAGCTTTTACATAATGAACATACCCAACATTGAAAGACTGATTAAAAATGTATACTATGTTTAGACCATGAAATAATGTGTACTTTTTGAAAACTAACCTGATATACATAAACTTACTGACATGGTGATATGTTCATAGCTCACTAATTGGGGGGTGGGTAAAAAACTCAGGTTACAACAATAAGATGGCATTTTATTCAAAGAATCATATTACAACATACACAGAGAAGAACATCTGTAATGATAGACACTAAATTGGTAAAAGATGGCTATTTCAATGAAGTGGGATATTTCTTTTCTTTTCTTTTTTTTCACTCATTTGTATTTTCTCATTATCCAAAATATTTTCCTAAGCAATTGTTTAAATAATTCCATTAATCTCAGCTTCCTTTTCATAACCCTAACGGGTGAATGTATTATTTAATACTCAATGAACTTCACTGGGGGAGACCATGTAGTAGAAAGAACATTTGTTTTGAAGCCTATGGTGATATAGCATAAGTGAAGTCTCATGTCAGAATGGGTATGAAAAATACTGTCTTAAATCATGTTTCCAACAAAATCATTCCCAAAGACAGTAAAGTAGAATGACTATTCTGACAGAGATTTTCTTCTTGGAGCTATGTCCCCAGAACATGCGTTGTGCAAATAAATATACCTTTGTGTGTGTTTGTGTACATGCACATGCTTGTATTCAATGTTGTTGTTGTATTGCTCCACCATAAAACAGCAGTGCTCAATACATTTTGATTTGAAGAGAATGGTAACAATTTATGATACTGAATCTCTGTGTGAAGTCAAATAACTTTGGGCTAGGTTTCAGGAAATAGGACACTAAAAAGGTCATGTTTTACAGCTAAAATTTACTCTGTTATAATTTTGAATAATAAATCATTGTGGAACTTACCAAAAGTTCAAAGCCAGCTTTTTCTATGGTTACCATCACAAATAGCGAAGAACGTGAAGATTAATTGTAATCCATTTTAAAATAAAGCTATGTTATAAATTGTATAATTATATCTATACATAACATTTTGAATTTTTACCAATATCCAAGAAATGTGGTGTGTTAATGCATATACATACGTACATAAATAAAAGATGACAAATTCCCCTTGTGAGGCTTAATATAAAGAGCCTTGCAAAGTTTTATATATATATATATATATATATATATATATATATATATATATATATATATATATCAGAAACAGAATTTGCTTTGCATTATATTCAGGACACAATGAGAAAAATGCATGCCTTTTAAAACACTGAAAGCATTTATTTAATGAGAAGTTGTGTTTCACCTCTAAGGAACTAGCATTGCTCTTGTCTACAGAAGACATCAGTAGAATCTTGACCTTGCCTCACATACCTTCATTCTGTGGTTTACAATTACTCTATATCCCCAACCTCTTGTTAAGACATCCTCTCTTTTCTTTACTGATACTGGATATTCATCACTTTCCTTAAAGCCCTCTCAAAATACTCATGTTTTCCATTCTCCAGCTACTTCAAAGTCAAGAAGTAATATCGTCATCCTACTTCTAGATCATTACTCCACCATGCTCATGCAAAATTCTTTGCTTTTGGAGGCTTATGGCATTCAGCTATAACACCTTCTAAATCTTTTTGTTATTCTACCTACTTACTTATTGGTTAATTCCTTAATTCAAGGGTCAGCACACTATAGCTCATACGCCAAATTTATTCTGTGTTATTTTGGAAATAAAGATTTGGAATACAGTCATGCTTGTTCACCTTATATAGTATCTATAACTGCTTTTACACTACAACAACAGAGTTCAGTAATTGCAAAAGAGGCCATATGACCTTCAAACTCTAAAATATTTACTATATGGCCCCTTATAGTAGAAGTTTGCTAACATTGAATTATTTGGCACATTCTCACAATTGTCTCCTTCTCAAGCCCTGTCATTCTCTTTCATGGCTTAAGGATGATCCAAACAGCATTTCTCAGTGCCTTGATATCTTCTTTTTCAAAGTCAATCATCTCTACTCTCCTCCAGTGACCTTCCTCCATGATCATCCTCCAGATCTTGTCAACACCCGAAACTGTTTCATTTCTTTAATCTTAAATTCAAATATCCCACTCTCAGGCCACAGCTACACTTACTATTCTTTGTTATGGAAAACACCAGATAGGGGAATATGAGGGATATCCACAAAAAAGCTATACTTGTCTGCATGTGATAAAGAAGTACATGCCAATAGAGAGTAAGAAGGCGAATACAAAGACAAAACTTTGGGTCATATTCAATTTTGCCAACTAGAGAAGCCATGGATGGATTCTGATTAGGAACTATCAGAGAGGTAGGAGGAGGGCTAGGAGTATGCAGTATTGTGGAATCCATGAGAAGGTAGCTGACAAGGAAAATATTGTCAATAATGTCAAATGCTGCAGAGAAGTCCAAATGTATCAGGATTGAAGTGCAGGGAGGAAGAAATATTCCTTTACCCTTTTAGGTTCTTCTGGCTGGCCTAAGAATTAAATTGACATGAGACAGATTAACAGGAGAAAATCAGACAAAATTTAATAACATGCATACATGAGAGAGACCCAGGAGAACTTGACAAAATGGCTTAAACCCTCCCCTTAAATACCATCTTCAGCTAAAGACAAAACAGGATGTGGATGTAGTTAGTGGTTTGGATTATGAAGGGGAGAAAGGCAATTGACATGGAGATGGAAATGCAAATGTTTGGTAAATAAATGTTTGCTGGGCCAGGCAGAGACAATGGGACACAGACAGGAATTTTAACCAACAGACTTTTCTAGGTTCCTCCCTGTCTGCATATCTAGTTGAAACTATAGTTATCTATGGGGTTGGCTCCCTTCTGGAGCACGGAGCACGTCCTCCATCTACATTCTTTAGGCAGTTGGGGGAAGGTCAAATGTTCTTCCTGAGTCTTTTGGGCCTTGATTGTCATCAGCTTGAAATAATCCACATGCCAAAGAGACATTTTGAGGTGGCAAATTTTGCTCCCCTACAGAAGCAAAGTAGTGCATGTGTCATATAACACTGGAAGAAAAACTGCCTCAGCTTATGTCTTTCAAAGATCCTTATGGATCATAAGTTTCATTAGATTGTGCAAAACTATTTTTCAGTGGATATATATTCCTAAGAATAATAACATTACAATTTAAAATCTAGCAAAGGTTCTGAAATCACACATTTAAATAAATATATTTTGTGATTTTTCTTTTTGTAATGCGAGTGCCTGACTTAAGCTGTGATTGCAAAGGCACAATAAACACATCTCAATAAACACATTGTCAGCCACAGGACTAGATAAAGGGCCTGGATGCCACCCATGAAACAACTTTGTTTTAGAGATCCTGATTGGTTTAGAAAACTGACCATTTGTGCCATTTGTGGACTTTTTTTGTTTGGTGGGGTTTTGTTTTTTGTTTTTCCCTCTCTCCCATACTTTAAATTCTCGCTTATGTTTTTTTTTTGTTTTGTTTTCCTGCGGTACGCGGGCCTCTCACTGTTGCGGCCTCTCCCGTAGCAGAGCACAGGCTCCAGACGCGCAGGCTCAGCGGCCATGGCTCACGGGCCCAGCCACTCCGCGGCATGTGGGATCTTCCCGGACCGGGGCACGAACCCGTGTCCCCTGCATCGGCAGGCGGACTCTCAACCACTGCGCCACCAGGGAAGCCCTCACTTATGTTTTAAATTCAGTAATAAAGAGTGAGCTGGTGAAATCCTAGACCCTCACTTTCCACCCAGATAAAAAGCAAAATCCCCAGGTCAGCGCTAGATCTCTCTCTTTCCACAACCTTGCTGTGTGTTTGCTGATGTGCCTTGTACGCTCCAGGGCTTGTAAATAATAAACTTGTTTTTTCCTTCATAGTTTCCTGGTGGTTATTGCTGAAAGGTGTCTTGCAATTAACCATAGTAAGAACCGCAAAGATCAGCCCAGCTACAGCACTGGCTTCGAAAAGAGAGATGTCAGTGGGAAGCTGACCAGGGCCCAGGTGAGAGCTCCCAGGCATTTCTAGTCAATACCGTTACTATTGATAGGCTGAGACTGGCACCTAACACCCTCCCTTAGCTCCAACTCTCTCCCCAAGTATCTACAACAATAACATTGTAATATTATCAAAATATTGTCTCTCAGACTGTTAAATTATATGGGAAGTATTGCCAAATGAGTAATAAATCTTCTCAGGTTATATTGTATGGTAAATATTATTAATGTAGATATTCTAGAAGTTATACAGAATTCCTAAAAATCTGATAGGTTCTGGTAAAATGTTATCAGTCATAACTCTAGTTATTATCTTAAAGAGTTGTATGTCACAACAGTAGCCAAGTTTCTTTGTCAATTGCGTTGTAATCAGATTTTAAACGTGCCTTAAGTCTTTTGTCATTATAGACACTTACAGTTTCACTCTAATACCTTTGCAAAAATGCTTCCTCTTCAAGAAGATTTATAGAAAGGACTTTTGGATAAATATGTTTCTAAATTTCAGACCATAATGCTGAACTGGGTCAGAAATTGAAGAATTCTAATGAAAAACCTGATGGCTTCATAAAGCTGTTAGCAAAAAGGATTACTTACATAGGGCTGAGTGAACTGGTGAATATGTTTATAATTTTCATGGTTTTTATCTGAAAAATTACTGGTTTAAATCCGTGATAAGCCCTTGGCGTGACTTTCCTAGCCCTGATAGGTCTTTTAAAAGTTCAGTCTGAGACTTCCTATAAAAGTTTCAGCAAGCAAAAAAGCGTATATGATCAATTATAATTATATAAATCATCAGGCCAAGTTTATTGAGACCAGACTTATTTTGTAAACAAATTAGCCTTACTTTGGTTATATTTGGTAAAAAAAAAAAAAAAAAAAGGGTAATTTTAGAGAGAAAAAGATGTTTCAGTGAATATTAAGTTCCAGTTTTGTTAATGGAAGTCTATATTTACTAAGACTCACTTCTCAGATAGTTCCTTGTTGTTATGTTATATTAATGTAAAGTTTAATTGAATTATTAACAGGACACTCTAAGTTTGTTTCTGAAGCTTATCTCACTAATCTATCTTTGGATGAAGATCAGATGCCCTACAACCTGCAACCAGGGGATTATGCATACTGGAAAAGACATAAAGTACTATCTCTAACCTAGACAAAAGGACCCTTATCAGGTACTCTTAACTAGCTCATGCACAGTGAAACTGAAGGGAATTGACTCTTGGATTAATTCCCACTTACAAAGGACCCCTGCACCAGACTGGTCTATAGAGAGGACTGCTGAGCTCAAAATCACCTTAAAACAATGCTCAGAGGAGAAACGGCACTCACACTAGGACGAGAAGAAGATGACATCAGAAGTAGACAGCTAGCCCAGGATCCTGGACCTGACTCGTATGATCATTTTATAATGTTTTCTTGACTTCTTGGACATTTGCACATGAATCAAAAGTTTTTCTGGGGCTTCCCTGGTGGCGCAGTGGTTGAGAGTCCGCCTGCCGATGCAGAGGACACGGGTTCGTGCCCCGGTCCGGGAAGATCCCACATGCTGCGGAGCAGCTATTATAAGCATGATCCTATGCTAGTTTAAAAAATCAGTCCAATTGTTGGGTTTGTGGCCAATTACCTGTTTCTAGCACTTCTAGGTTACCTGGGTGGATTTCTCCATTCCAAGGCTCTAATTGGTTGGCTCTTAGGAAATTTATTTTAAAAGAAAAATTATAGTCATATTAAGGCTACTATTGATATTACTAGAGGGTATCCCCTCACTTGACCAATTAATAATGCCTGCTCTGACCCTGGCCATAAATGTTAACTTTCCTCTATTACTCAAGTTCAATCAGAGCAACAAGCAAAATTTTAGCCAAGGAATAAAACCTTCCACAATTATGGGATGGATTTATGTAGTTAACACCAGACTATGGTAATTTAAGTGTAAAGGCTCCTCTATGTTGGGAACAATTAAATCGTACTAAGGATAATCAGTTTAGTAACATTAGGAAATTAAGCTGGATGCCTTATGGACAGTGCCAATATATAATTTCCCTTAAAGATAAGGATTGGTACAGAACAGAATAAGTCAGATGACCTGGGATATACTGGGCTGCACCTAATAGAAGTTTTTGGCTTAATTCTTGCTTACGACCTTACTAATGCTGCTAGCTATGTTATATTTATTGCCTGTTTTACAAAATTGTTGTTTATTACATCACCAAATGAGTGATGAGCCTCTTATAAAATGAAGGCATATAGTTCCCTATGAGATCAATGATGGTAATAGTGTAACTCTAGATATAAGAAGCAATAAGAGGGAATATTTTCCTGGACCATAAGGAACTAGGAAGGCAGGTGGTCCAGAGATTTTGGCCACTGTTAACAGAGCCTAGTCCAGTAATAGCACATTGAGTAGCCTATCAGTGAAATTTTCACCAGACCTGGGAATGAGTGTTCCTAGCACCGTGGAATGAAATGGTCATGAAATGTCTTCCCCCCCAAACCATGGTTGAACTTTTGACCATGAAGGGGCCCTGCCAACTGGAAACTGGCACTTGCCATTTACCTCTACAAAGATTAAATCATGAGCTGCTGCAGCTTCTGACCCTCGACACGCCCTGAAAGGAGTTCAGGGTGGAGAGCAGGAATGAGGCACTCTGTGCTCTAGGAAAAACTGTCAGAACAGGACTTCAGATAGTTAGACACTTTCAGGAGAATATTTTATGAGTCCCAATTCTTGCATCTTCTCTGACCTAGAGAAACACTAACATCATTGATGGTGACATCTGCTTTGGCTATTAAGGAGAAAATTACAATTAAAAGTCAAAATGTAGTAACTATGGTTCAGACATCCAAGGAAATAACTAGGTGACACTATGGGTGTGATTTCAGACAAGTCCTCGTATTGCCAAGAACTTGAGTTTCTGAGCTGTGTCAGACTTGGGATGCCACCAACCATTCTCAAAACAATGTCTCCTGGCAGCTGGTAACTGCAACCTTACTTTTTAAAGGTCTCCTCTTGTAACGATTACATATTTTAGACAATGAAACTGCTTTGGATCATACATTAACAAAAAGAAGAGACATGTATGATGACCAATAGCACCTGTTATCTATGTGTTAATACTGCATTAAAAGTTAAAACCTACTTAGATAAAACTAGACAGCTGGCTACCTGGCTACAAGTCTCCCCAAAGTGCCAGGTCTAGAATCTAGACTCTAGAGTCAAAAATTTCCATTTTAGGTTACAGAATGAATTAAGGGTAAAAGATAATGAGATGTTTTTAAACTGCACACATTCAATGTGGCACAGCTAAGAGAGATGGGAACATTTTTCCTGTACTCAGGTGTCTTAATATTACCTCCTATTCATCATCCTTCCCATATGGGAAAGATGACACTTAAGACACTTCTCCAGTGGGTAAACCATTGGAAGTTTTAACTAATTCTGACACACTTAAATTTTAACTATTAACAAAGGGATTTTTAAAGATATCAACAAATTTAAAATGATGAATAATTCAATAACTATTAAAATTAAAGCAAAGGAATTATAGCTACTTTGGTTCTCCTTCCATTTCTGATCCTTCTGAATTTGGAATCTCCTCTTTCTCTCTCTCTGTCTCTCTTTCTCTCCTTGTCTGTCTCATCCACATAAAAACCAGTTTAGTTTTGTTCTGAAATTAGGCTATTAATTATGTTTTTTTTCTATGTGATGTATATATTTCCATTGCTTTGCATCAAATATCAATGCTGTTTTGCATTTTTTAAAAAAATAACAGCAAGAAGGAACAGCAATTACCAATTAAATTTTAATTGACTCTCATTTCTAAGAGCCAGATGAAGCATATTTTGTCAGTAGCATGTCAACGTCATAGTCATATCTTTCATTCTTTAAATCCATTCTTTAAATCCATTCTTTAAAATGGCCAATCAATAAAAGAGTAATTTAACAATTATTTACCAAGTTAATACTATATGAGAGACATTGCCATAGGCAAATACAAGCCCTAAAAATTTTTACGATGCAGTAGGGGACACTGAAAAGTAAACAGATAATTTTTCTTTTTTTTTTTTTAGCGGTACGCGGGCTTCTCACTGCTGTGGCCTCTCCCGTTGTGGAGCTCCGGACGCGCAGGCTCAGAGGCCATGGCTCACGGGCCCAGCCGCTCCGCGGCATGTGGGATCCTCCCGGACCGGGACACGAACCTGTGTCCCCTGCATCGGCAGGCGGACTCTCAACCACTGCGCCACCAGGGAAGCCCCAGATAATTTTTCAATGGTAGTAAGAGGCACAGAATATAACCAGGTACAAGGCAAGCATGGGTTAAGGAAGTGACAGTGAGTAAAGTCTTGGGAGATTAGGAGAGTTTCTCATAGGAAGTAACTACAACTCATTCAAACTCTAGGATCACATCTGCCCCCAACTCTCATATAAACACAAGTATCACTAAAGCAACAGAAGGAAGTAAGAATATTTTGAGTCTGTCAGAAATCGCACAGAACAAAGACCTTCAAATTAAGGAGAAAAAGTTCTTAAAGAACTGTGAAAGGTGGTTAATCTTCTAATTACCATTTCAAAGGAAAGTGATAGAGGGGATAGCACACACAGGATCTGTGAAAGCCAAGGCTTCAAACACTGCTTAGCTGGGTCTTCCTCTATTCTTTTTATGGCTGCTGAGGTCCAAAAGTTATACTTGCTCTACTCTTTCCTTCTTTCCTCCTCTATCTTACTTTCTATCCATTCAAAACATTTTTGTCTTTACTGCTGTTCTCTTTACAAAGGCTCTAAGATATAATTTACATCTAGTTTTAGGTATTGGTTGAATTTCTGACTCTCATTGTTTGCCTAAAGATCAATTGAGATGAAATTTTATTTTTTCCAATGATGAAAACCTTCCCTGAGAGAAAACTCATACCAGAAAAACTCTGAAGTGGGGATTGAGACTGAACGCTGTTAAAGAAAAAAAAAATTCATGACGCTTGTTAAAATGGTAAGGTAGACATTATTCAGGACTATCACAGTAGGTGTAGGTATTACTCCACTGGTGTTTTGCAGTAAGGAAGAGAGATTGGACTCAACTCCAAATACAATATAGAAAAGTGGGGATTATAGTCAAGGAGAAGAGGTGGGGTGGAGGGAGATATTTCTGGGTGGAAACTTACTACGAGGAAATATCATGGGTATGGGTGAATTCTAGCTAAGCAGTCTTAACAGGATTCTTGCTGAAGGCAGTCCAGATATCACCTGAGGGATGTCGGAGGATGAGGAATTTGATCAGATGTTGAGAGCCATCAGATATCAAGGGAGGGGGATTGCAGCTAAACTTACTTAGCAGATTGCTTGCTAAAATTGGGCTCTTGTTGACATGTCTAAGGATGGAGCTTAGTTGAAAAAGAGCTCAGAGGAAACTGGAGTTTGGTCAAGGAAAGAATCTGTCAGTCCCTTCTCTGGTTCAAGGAGAGGAGTTATTCTTTTCTTTGAACAATGTAAGTCCATTTCTCATTTGGGTGGCTTTTTGTTCATTAAGGACCAGCTGAATCATCTGTTGGTACATGGTAGTAGAAGATCTTTGTTGCATGGTGCTAGAAGTCAGACATTTAAGGAGTGGAATTTCTATGAAAACAAAAGAATAACAAAGATTCATAGCTGGAAACCCAGTTTCTAAGTCCAGAAGGCAGCCGGTCAAGATTTCGAGATGTTGAGCTCAAAGGAGGCAGTGGTCATCCAATGAATTTCCTGGTTTACAGTTTGAATGTCTTTGTTGATGACATGAGGTGTTCCAGTAACTTTTTCGTGGCTGACACAGCAGCAGACATGCAGGTCACCCATACATGATCTGTCATGGTGATTTATTTGAAGTTTATATTAAGTTCAGCTCTAGCTTGCAGTACTTTGGGAAAAGGATAATATTAGTTCTCAGTGATGACAAGACAGTGGGAGAAATTGGAAATGTTAGTTTGGAGAGCTGTAGCCACATATTGAAGAAAACTAGAAAAATTGAGACTGTATGGGATATGCTACATTTTTCCACGGAAACACAAAATTTCTCTCTACCGTCACCCCCATTTTTATTCTTGTTTACCAAACAAGACTGATCTCATTAGACTTGGCCTTATTATTTACATAAGTGCAGCAAAAATGATGATTGACCACATAAGCCTTTTTGAGTTTGCTTTGCTGGAACTTATCATAAGGAATCTCAGATTACACTTTTAAAAGACTCTTGAGGCTAGGAAGCCAAAACAAGAACTTCCAACCAGACATCACTTGCAGCATCTATAGATTTGGTTCAATTTCTCTCTTATTCAGATCCGCAAGATAAGCTAAGATTCCTGGGTCTGCCAGGAAGTGATCTTCCTTACTCACCTGCAAGCCTGGGAACACTCTAACCCAGACACTAGGAAGGTTTTTCCAAAAGGGCTTTATAGGTTTTGGCTCAATAAAGTCAGCCTTAATTCCTTAGACCAGATTCTATGTGCATCATTTTCAAATATGACATTCTAGTATAAGCCTTGGTTATATAATCAATGTTTCCAACTATTGGAACTGTTACAAGAGGAATAGATTCGTTTTGAACTTATACAAGTAATTGTATTGCCATAAAAATAAGAATATTCAATAAGATTTTTTTAATTCTGGAGGTATCAGGCGAGAAGAAAAAAGTGTTTCATTTCTGTTTACAAAATATAATTTACTAAATAATTGTGAGTTATAGATAGCTAAAGAGAAAAGGGTTCCTTATATCAGGAAAATAAAACATTAAATAACTAACAATGTTCAAAACAAAAACCATAATCATCCTTTATCAATTCATTCAGTCCCATGTAATTAATATTTGTTCTTATTGATCTTGGATTAGCAGTTTCATGAACCCATAAGCTTCTCCACTAGAATTCCAGGACTGGTTACTCAGTCCAGTGGTATGGTCTGAAAGTTATTAAAACAATGCCATCATGAAGCATTCTGGCCTTTAACTGATTGCAAATGTTTTTTAGAGAAGAAACAAAGTAAAACAATAGCTATCTGTGAATGATAAAAGACTTAAAATGGTCATAGTTAAAGGTCTGATGAGAGTTCATTTGACAAGGAAATTTGGTTAATTGTTGGCATACAACATTTAAAATAGTAAGTAGAATTATGACTGACAATATTTAATCGGGACATACCATGGACAGCAAGAGTACTGACAAATGTCTATGAATTTCATATAATTTCTGAAATATTTATTTTAATAACATTTACTCATACTAATATAATATAGGGAAGAGTAAGCACCTCTTCTTATTTGACAACACTTTTTTATACAATTCAACATATCAAGTAAAACAAATTATTTTCAACATTTTTCTTTATAAGTTGAAAGACCAAAACCTTTGAGATTTTTCAGGACGATTTGAGAAATCTCAAGGTTAGTTCTAAAACAAGATTTCATTTAGGACTTAATTTGGGGGGAAGCAAAGTTGCCAAAAATGTAAAAAAACATTAGTTAATTTAAATGTGAGAAGTCCTGCTTCTCTTAAATAATCAAGGCTATGATAAAGGTTTACATAAGGCATAGGAAATTATTTGGATAAGACACCAAATTGTTTCCTATGCAAATTACTTTAAAAGTAAAGAAAAACCCTTTTACACTGTCTTATTAGGAGCAGACTAATATTCTAAAAAATTGCAGTTTTAATACATAAATAGTTAAATTCTAGATTTGTACCAGGGCACTTTTGATATTAAGACTCATTTTTTAAAACCTTATAAATTATTCAATCTTTACCAGCTTGACCACACATGAAATTCATTTTCTACAAACCTTCTACAACTTTTATATACATTCAGATTTGTCTTATATTTTACCTCTTTCTCAATCTGAAACAACCATATTCTTACTTTAGGATAAAATGGCTTTCTTTTTCCCTTAACACAAACACATCCTTTGTACCTTGTATACTTTTCCTTATCAAAAACATGTCCTACTTTCCTTGCATACATTCATAAGTTTTTCTTCATCTTATTATTTCTAGTAGTTTTAATTACATATATTTATTATAGATTTTAATCATTAGTAGCCTATCTTTTATAGAGAAAATTAGAAAATAAACAGTTGTGAACTGTCACATACAAGCATCCTGTAGCAGACTAGCAAATTTTATGAATATAACATCTAAATTTTTATAGATATATTCTTCCTCATAGTACAAATTCTCAGTGTGGCAAAGAAAACACATTTATTAATAAGCCAAATATACTAACTTCTTTATATCATATAAAAATAGGATGCCAAAAGTATATAAACTTTAACTTGTGCTTAGTAATTAATGTTTGGATTTTATCTTACTTAAAAATAATCTAGATATATAATGAATACATTAGTCCGCCCTTTTCCTCAGTCTTGCTTTCCAAGGGTTCAGTTACCAGCAGTCAACCTGAGTCTGAAAATAATAAATGGAAAATAAAATAAACAATTCATAAATTTAAAATCTCATGCCATCCACTTCTTCCAGCCTGGGACATGAATCATCCCTTTCTCCAGCATATCCACCCTGTATACAATACCCTTCCATTAATCCCTTACTAGTCATTTGGTTATCAGATCACTGTCCAGTATCTCAGAGCTTGTGTTCAAGAGATCCATAGTTTACTTAATAATGGCCCCAAAGCACAAGAGTAGTGAATCTGGCAATTCAGATATCTTCTTTCTGTGCCTGATGTATAAAGTAAACTTTGTCATAAGTACGTATGTATGGGAAAAAGAATAGTATATATAGAGCTCAGTACTATCCACGGTTTTAGGCATCCACTCGAAGTCTTGGAACATACGTATTCCCCACAGATAAAGGGAGACTACTGCATCTGTTATTTGACTTAACGTAACTCTTAGGATTCAAGTTACCAAAAAGATTTAGGGACCTGTTTCCAAGCAGACATTCTATAACACCAAACAAGGCTAGCCATCCCCTCAAGTAATTTCTCTGTTGATTACTGTTACAGCACATGCATGTTAGGCAAGCATCACAAAAGCAAAAATTTAAAACAATGTTAAATAAATTTTTTTGGTTTACTATTGCTCTTGATATACATGAAGTTATGGGTATCAAGCAATTCATCTTACTGCATCTTTATTTGTACATTTTTTCCCTGAGGGAAAAATGGAGACAGCTGGTGGCAGAGTTACAGTTATAATTTAAACATCCAGTAAATACAATATTAGTTTATGTGATTAGTAAGCCCAAGTAGAATAAAAATGTATGCTCATGTTATAATTAATATTGATATTTCATAAGACATAGTTTTGTTTTGTTTTTAATTAATTAATTAATTAATTAATTTATTTATTTATTTTTGGCTGCATTGTGTCTTCGTTGCTGGGCTTTCTCTAGTTGCGGTGAGCGGGAGCTACTCTGTGTTGCAGTGCACAAACTTCTCATTGCAGTGGCTTCTCTTGTTGTGGAGCATGGGCTCTGGGCACATGCGGGCTTCAGTAGTTGTGGCTCCTGGGCTCTAGAGCGCAGGCTCAGTAGTTATGGTGCACAGGCTTAGTTGCTCCGCGGCATGTGGGATCTTCCCAGACCAGGGCTCAAACCCATGTCCCCTGCATTGGCAGGTGGATTCTTAACCACTATGCCACCAGGGAAGTCCCCATAAGACATAATTTGTTTTAAATTAAACCAACGCTATTACACTAGTCTTAATTGCCAAAGATTTACCCAAGTCATGTGAACGTGAAGATCATTGGGTTAGTTTCTATATTTTTGGGTACTTAGGAATACAGGCAAACTTCGTTTTATTGTGCTTTCCTTTATTTCGCTTCACAGATGTGTCTTTTACGAATTGAAGGTTTGTGGCGACTCTGAGCCATTCAAGTCTATCAGCACCCTTTTCCCAACAGCATTTGCTCACTTCATGACTCTGTGTCACTTTTTGGTAATTCTCACAATATTTCAAACTTTTTCATGATTATTATGAAATTATTATTATTTGTTATGGTGATCTGTGATTAGTGATCTTTGATGTTACTATTGTCATTTTTTTTGGGTACCATGAACCACACTCATATAAGATGGCAGACTTAATTGATAAATGTGTGTGTTCTGACTGTTCCACCGACTGGCCCTTCCCCCATTTCTCTCCCTCTCCTTGGGTTTCCCTATTCCCTGAGACACAACAATATTGAAATTTTGCCAATTAATAACACTACAATGGCGTCTAAGCATTCAAGTAATACGTCTCTCACTTTACATCAAAAGCTAGAAATAATTAAGTTTAATGACGAAGGCATATTGAAAGCTGAGATAGGTCAAAAGCTAGGCCTCTTGCACCAAACAGTTAGCCAAGTTGTGAATGCAAAAGAAAAGTTCTTGAAGGAAATTAAAAGTGCTATTCCAGTGAATACACAAATGATAAGAAAGCAAAACAGCCTTATTGCTGATACGGAGAAAGTTTTAGTCTTCTGGATAAAAGATCAAACCAGCCACAACATTCCTTTAAGCCAAAGCTTAATCCAGAGCAAGGTCCTAAATCTCTTCAATTCTATGAAGGTTGAAGGAGGTGAAGAAGCTGCAGAAGAAAAGTTTGAAGCTAGCAGAGGTTGGTTCATGAGCTTTAAGAAAAAAAGCTGTAAACATAACATAAAAGTGCAAAGTGCAAAGCACTTTGCACACCTGTGCAAAGCAGCAGGTGCTGATGTAGAATCTGCAGCAAGTTATCCAGAAGATCTAGCTAAAATCATTAATGAAAGTGGCTACACTAAACAACGGATTTTCAATATAGATCAACCAGCCTTCCATTGGAGGAAGATGCCACCTAGGACTTTCATAGCTAGAGAGGAGAAGTCAATGCCTGGTACAAAACTTCAAGGACAGGCTGACTCCATTGTTAGGCGCTAATGCAGCTGGTGCCTCTAAGTTGAAGCCAATGCTCATTTACCGTTCCAAAAGTCCTAAGGCCCTTAAGAATTATGCTAAATCTGCTCTGCCTGTGCTCTACAAATGGAACAACAAAGCCTGGGTGACTGCACATCTATTTAAACATGGTTTACTGAATATTTTAAGCTCACTGTTGAGACCTACTGCTAAGAAAATAAAAAAGATACCTTTCAAAATATCACTGCTCATTGACAATGCACGTGGTCACCCAAGCTCTCTGATGAAGATGTACAACAAGATTAATATTGTTTTTATGCCTGCAACATCCATTCTGCAGCCCATGGATCAAGGAGTAATTTTTTTTTTTTTTTTTTTTTTTTTGCGGTACGTGGGCCTCTCACTGTTGTGGTCTCTCCAGTTGCGGCGCACAGGCTCCAGACGCTCAGGCTCAGTGGCCGTGGCTCACGGGCTTAGTTGCTCTGTGGCATGTGGGATCTTCCTGGACCAGGGCACTAACCCGTGTCTCCTGCATCGGCAGGCGGACTGTCAACCACTGCACCACCAGGGAAGCCCCACAAGGAGTAATTTTGACTTCCAAGTCTTATTATTTAAGAAATACATTTCATAAGGCTATAGCTGCTATAGATAGTGATTACTCTGATAAATACGTTTAAAGTAAGTTGAAAACCTTCTGGAAAGGATTCACCATTCTAGATGCCATTAAGAGCATTCATGATTCATGGGAGGAGGTCAAAATATCAACATTCACAGGAGTCTGGAAGAAGTTGATTCCAACCCTCATGGATGAATTTGAGGTGTTTAAGACTTCAGTGGAAGAAGTAACTACTCATGTGGTGGAAATAGCAGGACAACTAGAATTAGAATCCTGAATAAGTGATTGAATTGCTGCAATCTCACGATAAAACTTTAAGGGATGAGGAGTTGCTTCTTATGGATGAGCAAAGAAAGTGGCTTCTTGAGATGGAATCTACTCCTGGGTGAAGATGCTGTTAAGATTGTTGAAATGACAACAGAAGATTTCCAATATGACATCAACTTAGTTGATAAAGCAGCAGCAGGGTTTGAGAGGATTGACTCCAGTTTTGAAAGAATTTCTACCGTGGGCCAAATGTTATCAGACAACACTGCATGCTAGAGAGATCGTTTGTGAAAGGAAAAGTCAATCAATGCAGCAAACTTCATTGTTGTCTTATTTTAAGAAACTGTCACAGTCACCTCAACCTTCAGCAACCACCACCCTGATCAGTCACCAGCCATCAACACTGAGGCAAGACTCTCTTACAGCAAAAAGATTGTGACTCACTGAGGGCTCAGATGATGATTAGCATTTTTTAACAGTAAGGTGTTTTTAAAATTCAGGTATATACATTGTTATTTTAGATGTAATGCTATTGCACACTTGATAGACTACATTATAGTATAAAAATACCTCTTATATGCATTGGGAAACATGCTTTATTGCAATTTTTGCTTTACTGTGGTGGTCTGGAATTGAACCTGCAATATATCTGAGGTAGGTTATACTTGTACTTAATTTATATAAGTGCTCATTTATTTCTAAATCAGTTGAGCAGATTGGTTTTATAAATTTTTAAGTTATTTAATAAATTAATTTGTTAATACTGTCCAGAGGTAAGAAAATATCACATATGCATAACATACCTTATAGGCATACATAATCTTATGAATAGGCACAAAGAGAGACCATATAGCTTTCCATTCTAAAATTTTAGTACACTTTTGTCTTTGATATTTTTAATTGAAAAGAAGCTTGAATATGGTAAAAGAATGAAAGAAGAACAGAGGTGATGCGAAGGGAGAGGATAGGAGGGTCAGATTGGGAAGATCTCAAGTTTCCCAAAGAGACCACTGAATTTCCATATATTTTTCTTAGTAAAATTATGCCAACAAGAAGGTCAATATAGGTTTAAGAAAGGGGTTTCTGTCAACTGAGAAGTTCTCACGTGAGTAGCAGCAATCAAATAGAGAGAATAGAGTATTCTTACAAAGAACCAGGATTATTTTTCCAGCTCAGAAGTTGGGAAGAGAAACCTCACTTAAGAGAGAGAACCAGGAACAATTTCCAAACCCAGGGAGTTAAAGAGTAATCTCCACTTAAGATAGAGAGTCAAGAAGAATTCCAACCCAGTAGTTACCTTTAAAACAAAGAAGCTTGGGCCTCTAACCCAGCTTCTGCTTGCCCGGGACTCTTTTCAGTTGCCTTAATCATAAAATATTTTTTCAATGAAATTAATCCTCAGAGTACAAATATTTTATTCTATTAGAAATATAACCATGAATGTGATACAAGATTTGAATGGAATCCCAAATAAATTGGGATTTCAAAATAAATTTTGAAATCAAAATTCAAAATAAAATACTAAATCCCATTTTTGTAATACAAGATAGTTTTGTAATGTAAATCTCTCCAGTTAATTTCCCCTTTCAAAGGTATCTGGTGGCTTCCTATCACCATGGGAATATAATGCAAACACCTTCCCTGCTCTACAAGCCCCTGCTAGTTCTGGTTCTTGCTCACCTCCAGAATCCTCTCCTCCCTCTCCCTCCCCATTGCTTGCTCCTCTAGTCATACAGAACTCTTTGCAGCTCCTTGAACTTGTGAAGCCTGTTCCTACTTCAGGGCTGTTATCCTTGCTGTTCTCTCTGCCTGAAGTGCTCTTCCCCCAGACTTCAGATGCTCTTTTCCCCATTCATTCACGTCTCTGCTGTGTCGCCCTACTTAAAAACAGGCCTCACCCTCACTCCATCAGCCTCTACTTACTTACCTTGGTTTTCTTCATTATACTTGCAACTCTCTGAAATTACCTGGCCCATGTCAACAGTATCGCTCTCCATTACGACACATAGTCCAAAAGGTGCAGGATTTTTCACTGCTGTGTCCTGAGCACCTAGAATAGAATCTGGCACATAGTACATTCTTAGCATATATATCATGAAAAAAATAAAGTATGATTAATAAACAAATACATGCTGAGTGACTACTGTAAGGGGGAATATTGATTTAGAAAATTCATTCTAGTGAGAGTATTAATTATCCATGTTGAGTGACAGTTACACTTCATGCAATCAAATATTTAAGCTTTCCTGGGGAAGTGTATATGCTAGCCTGGATATTTCCTGATAATAGTATGTAATAGGGAAAAAGGAACAACAATAACATTGAAGTCCATTGTCACCAGGAAATATCAAATACATAAAGCTTCATTTTCTATAAGATTAAAGAATCTTTATTCACAGCTTAGATGGATTATTTGCTGTTTCTTAGGCAGAGGAAGACTCAAGCTTGTGTTAGGCTGAAAAACATTGGTTTATGGAATTCCAGTGACCGTTTGCTCAAATTCACACAGGATTATGATTAAAGGTCACAGAAAACTTACTTTGTTTTACTTCTGATTGAAATGAGAGAAATGTCTTATGTAAGTGGCCTTTCTTGTACAGTCAGCAATCCATTTATATTTTCTTTTTTTTAACTCGTTTTTAGGATGTATTTACATATATAATTTTACATAAATGCATTATCTGAGGTCATACTCACACGTACTGTGTACAGTCATTTTCTTCTTCTTTATAATGTTTAGCTTCTCTTTCCCCCCATTCGAACAGCCCCTCCTTTATAACTCATATTAACAAATGTAGCTGTGTATGCATTTATGTTATACACACACACACATGCACATACACACACACACACTTATGTAAACCATATTCAAATAGCAAAAAACAAAGACAATTTGAAGAAACTTAGAAGGCTGAAGAAAAA
This sequence comes from Globicephala melas, assembly GCF_963455315.2. NCBI lineage: Eukaryota > Metazoa > Chordata > Mammalia > Artiodactyla > Delphinidae > Globicephala > Globicephala melas. The sequence goes on along the minus strand of NC_083335.1, from coordinate 20,811,893 downwards.
ACTTTACCAATGAAAAAATAGGGATTAAAATTTACAGTAAACTTCTTGCCAATAACCATGCAAGCAAGAGAGTAGAATGAAATATTTAAAGTCTTAAAAAGAAAAAAAAAGAGCACCATACTAGAATTCTATATCCAGCAAAATTCTCCTTCGAATGTAAAGCATAAATAAAAACTTTCTTCGATAAATGAAATTCCTGGAAGAAACAATCTACAGAAGTCGATGGCTCTCTTATATACCAGCAATAAACATTTGGAATTTGAACTAAAAACAAAACAAAACAAAAACTTTTGAAACAGCATCAAAAAGTGAAACATAGCTACAAGATCAGTGTGTGGGAAACTATAAAACACTGATGAAAGAAGTGAGAGAAACTCTAAATAAATAAATGAAGAGATTTTCCATGTTCATGGATTAGAAGACCTAATATTGTCAGTATGTCATTTCTTCCAAATTTATCTATAGATTCAACACAATCCAAATCAAAATCTCAGCAAGCTATTTCCTAGATATTGCCAAAGTGATTCTGGAATTTATATGGAAAAGCAAACAATTAGAAGAGCCAATACATTATTGAAGAAAAGGAACAAAGTTAGGTCACATTATCTAATTTTAAGACTAACTATATACTACTATAATAAAGATAACTTAGTACTGGTGAAAGAAAATACACAGATCTATGGAACAAAGTAGAGCCCAGAAATGCACCACAAAAATATAATCAACTGATTTTCAACAAAAGAGCAGTGGGGAAAGTATAGTCTTTTCAACAAATGGTAACTGAACAATTAGACATCCATATGTAAAGAGATGAACCTAGACAAAACTTTACACCATTCACAAAAAATAACACAAAATAAATCATAGGACTTAACGTCAAATGCAAGAGTGCAAAATTTCTAGACGAAAACAAGGGAGACACGCAAGAATATTTTAGTCATATAGAACTGTTTTGTATGATAACTCGGTGGGAGACATATGACTGTATGCATTTGTTAAAATATATGTAACTTTATATGATAGTAATTAACCAGGGATTGCATTTTAAATGACTGGCTGACTGTTGAGAGGAGAATGGATTTTACAGGGGTAAGTATAGAAAGCGAGGCACCACCAGTGAGACGGCCTTTTTTGTGGTGGAGGTGAGAGATAATGGTAGCTTCACCCACAGTGGTATTAATGGAAATCAATTAAAGTGAATAGATTTAGAATGGATTTGGGGGTTTTATGGGACTGAAACTGGTGATGGATTGAATGAGGATTAAAGCAAAGAGAGGAATCAACTGTGTCAAGTAAAAATTTGTCATGGGCTTCCCTGGTGGTGCAGTGGTTGGGAGTCTGCCTGCCGATGCAGGGGACGCGGGTTCGTGCCCCGGTCCGGGAAGATCCCACATGCCACAGAGAGGCTGGGCCCATGAGCCATGGCCGCTGAGCCTGCACGTCTGCAGCCTGTGCTCCGCAACGGGAGAGGCCACAACATTGAGAGGCCCGCATACCGCAAAAAAAAAAAAAAAAAATTTGCTACCTTTAATACTAACAAAGAATAAATTGATCCATGATTAATTTTTCATAAATTATTGCCTCATTTCATGTGTACTTTATAACTTCTCAGACACGCACAAAGTTTCTCCTTCCTTGCAATGTGGAATGCATTCCCTTCTGTGACCAGTGCATCTACATTCATGGTGACTGTGGTAAAGCTACTCTGGCAGAGCAGCCCTATTCACTGAAGGCTGAACCTAAGCTGAGGAAGACGGACTGAAGGAGAGTCATTCAGGGGATGTTTGGAGAATGGCTATGTTTACAGTTTAAAGAGGTTCCAGACTATCCCACCAATTCACACAGAAACATTAAAGTCACTCTCTCTGGAACAGAAGTCTTACTTCTGATATTAGGGAGGAAAGGGGCAGCTAGTCATTTTTCTTTCATTTTCCATAAGAAGTGTTTCCTTCCTGGAACCTCAGAGGGAAGACTCTGTAAGGATAATCCCCAAGGATGTGGAGGCCAGAGCTGTAACTCTGCCACCAGCTGTCTCAATTTGGGAGCAGAGCTTTCTTGTCTGAGAGTTTTGGTTTTTTTTTAAATTATTGAAGTATAGTTGATTTACAATGTTGTGTTAATTTCTGCTGTACAGCAAAGTGACTCAGTTATACATATACATATATATATATATATATATATTCTCTTTCATATTCTTTTCCATTAGAAAAGGTTTATCACAGGATATTGAATATAGTTCCCTGAGTAGCCACACCACCCTGAACTCCCCGATCTTGTCCTGTCTGAGTTTTACCACCTTTGCTGCTGAGGTCTCATACCCCATTCTTATGTGAGGAGCGATTAACGGCACCTGAGGTACTGAGGTACTGACAGCCAAGCTGAGGAAGAATGTCAACTCCTGCACAGCGGATGGCGTGCTGGGCAGAGTGGATCTGGAGATGACCCAGATCTTCAGTGAAATCAATGACAAAGCCAAAGGAAATCTCTTTGGGAATCTCAGCTTTCCTGAATTTTGCTGAGGGTCCTGTCAAGAGTAAGAGGAGCTGAAAGGAAGTATGTGGAGCAGAGGTGGGGGTGGGGACAGTTCTGGATAATCGAATACACATGGATTGGTGACATGACCAAAATGGCACCCTTTCTCCTGCAGGGTACCTAGGCCTGACTCTTTGTTGTTTTTTTTTTTTTGCGGTACGCGGGCCTCTTACTGTTGTGGCCTCTCCGGTTGCGGAGCACAGGCTCCGGGCGCGCAGGCTCAGCGGCCATGGCTCACGGGCCCAGCCGCTCCGCGGCATGTGGGATCTTCCCGGACCAGGGCACAAACCCGTGTCCCCTGCATCGGCAGGCGGACTCTCAACCACTGTGCCACCAGGGAAGCCCGGCCTGACTCTTTTGACCCATTCACAGGCGATGGCCATGCGTATTCAAGAACTGACTGTCAGACTGAAACTTTTTCAAGCATGGGTCCTAAATCCAATTTTGTTAGTGGAGAGACTTCATTAAGGCAATTCCAGTAGAGATATGTGGTTGTTCATGTGCTGAAACAGGAGACCCTCTCACTGGTATCACAGGAAGTTCCTCGCTTGTCATGGAGCTCAGGGTTACTCCCACCTTTCTGTCCTCTTTCCACTCACAGCACCCCTGACCTCAGCAAAGAGAGAGGCCTTTCCTTTGCTCCATTAAGTTCCCCAAGCTCCAGGATGAAGGGCTATATAAACAATGTTACCTGAGCTAATAAGGAGAGAGACCAAGATACCCAAGGTCCTCCCTCCAGCAGAAGCTCTTATCCATGTGCAGAGGGAAGGAGGCATCTGCTCCTGCCACATGTGGACAATGTGGCCTTGGCTTGAAGCCAGTAAAGGCCTCCTGGGCCAGTTCATGGTGCCTGTAGTCAACCTAAAATCACCTGGTCATGATTTTCTAGAATAGTTGTGTCCAGGTTATATTCCTTGGATATAGTGCTCCAGAGGTTAGCAGGGTGGCTGATCATGGTAGGAGATGGAATGGAGAGCTCATTGGCCAGGTAGCTTTCTCCTGAGCCACTGCTAAGTTCCAGAACTCACTCTCTGAAACAAAGGCCCATGAGAGCATCAAGGTCATCTGTGGCTGAGACAAGGGGGCAGGAGGAGCTGCCATTTTCTTTCATCCTCCTCCACTCATATCCTCTCCATCCCTTCTGTTACTGACTTCACCTTGTTCCAGCCTCTTTCAGTCCTTACCCCTCCAAACTGACCTTTGCCCCAATTGACCCATACTGACGCCTCTCTAATTGATAAACTTTATGGAGGTTCATTTTTTTCTCTGTATACTCTTACATATGTTTGAAAGTTTTATAATAAAGTTTTTAAAGCAGGTCTTTAATCTCCTGGTTGTTGCTTTTTACATCTAGTGTGAAGGAGGGTTCCAGTTGCTTTTGGTGTTATATACGGATACTAAGCTATTTCAATCTAATTTATTACAATTAAAAGTCTATTAAAAAGACTGTCCTCCTGCTTTGCAATTGCCACTTTTTAAAATAAAATAGTTAAAACAACCTTGGAAAACAAGAGTAAAGTTGTTGGATTCACTCTATGTGTTATTAAGGCCTACAGTAATCAAGACAATGTAATTTTGATAGAGGGATAGATGCATAGATCAACAGAACAGAATAGAGAACCCATAAATAAACCCACACTAATATTCTTGACTGATTTTAAGGTACAGAAGCAATTCAATGGAGGAAGAAGTGTCTTTCTAAAAAATGTTGCTGGAGAAATTGGATATCCACAGGCTAAAAGATAAACCTTGAGTTACTTTAAACTTTATAGAAAATATAACTCAAAATGGATCATAGATTTAAAGACAAAATGTAAAATTATAAAATATTTAGAAGAAATATAGGAGAAAGTCTTTGCAAATGCAGGCAGAGTTCATAGACTTGGACTCAAGAGCACCATCTTTAAAAGGAAAAATTGATAAAAGGACCTTATAAAAATTAAAAATCAAATTAAAAACCTTTGCTCTCCAAATGACCCTGTTAAAGTGCTGAAGAGACAAAGTACAGACTGGGAGAACATATTTGTAAACCACATATATGACAAAGAAATAGTATCTAGAATGTATAAAGAATTCCCAAAACTCAACAGTCTTACCACAACAAAAACAAACACAACAGTTAAAAAAAAATCCAGTTAGAAAATTGGCAAAAGATATGAACAGACATTTTACATAGGAGGATAGGCAGATGGCAAATAAACACATGAAAGGATGTTCAACATCATTTGCCATCATGGAAATGCAAATTAAATCCACAATGAGATCTCACTACACACGTATCAGAATGGCTATCAAAAAAAAAAAAAAAGTGGCAATACCACAATACCAAGTGTTGGTGAGGATGTGGAGAAATTGGATTAGTCATACATTGCCAGTGATAATGTACAACCACTTTGAAAAAGGTGTGGGAGTTTCATAAATAACTAAACGTGAAACTGCCAAAAGACCCAGAAATTGTACTCCTGTCCATTTTTCCCAGAGAGATGGCGTCTTATGTTCCCACCACACAAAGTACACATGAATGTTCATAACAGCCTTATTTGTAATAGCCAAGACCTCTAAATAACCCAGATTCCCTTCATTGAGTGACTAGTTAGACAAACTGTGATATATCCATAACATAGAATACTACTCATTGATAAAAATGAACAAACTATACATATATGCAACAACTTGGATAAATCTCCAGGGAATTACCCTGAGTGAAAAAAGCCAATCCCAAAAGCTTGCATACTGTGTGATTTTATTTATATAACATTCTTGAAATGAAAAAATTTTAGAAATGGACTCCAGGGCTTTAGGAGGGAGTAGAGTTAGGCAGGAATTGGGTGCGGTTATAAAAGTGTAACAGGAGGGATCTTTGCAGTGATGGGACTATTTATCTTTGTATCAATGTTGATATCCTAGTTGTGATACTGTATAATAGTTTTATATCATATTACCATTCAGGTAAACTGGATATGTTCCATTTGTATAGTTTGTTTATAAATGTCATGGTATTTGCTTTTATTTCGCTTTTAAATAGTCACCTGTACCTGTATTTTCATTATTACGGCTGGGTTTTCAGTCTTCTTATTAAGAGTTCATTCTCCCTTAGATCCCTTAGATTGTATACATAGTTTCCTAGAGTTTCTTCTAGGTCAGTAGTGAAATTGGATTTCATTTGGGTGATTGATTTAGTATAAGGATCTGATTTGTTTTTCCAGATGGATATCAAGTCATGCTTCTACCCCTGACTATCCTCTTATGTTCTACTTTACTGGGCTGATCTTGAGCATTTCTTTTTTTTTTCAAATGAATCTTTAAACAATTACTTCTAATTTAAAAGTTCATTTGACTAATAATTGAAAATGTGTGACAGCTATATATTAATCATGGGAGAATTTACATTTTTATGATACTTAGATATTTCCTTCCATATCCGTAGTCTTAAAAGCAGGACCTTTGACCCATATACCAGCAAGGAAGAGAAAAACAGAAAAGCAGGAAAGACAGTACAATAGGGTCAAAATTTGTTCAGTTTGCTGATATGAAAGACTTAGTTGGGAATCTATTTTACATATGATACAAAATTAGATTTACGTTTAACATGCTGAGCAAGTCATTGGGGTAGTGGAAGTTTTGTTTACTCCCTTCACCTGTGATTTGGAGCAGGTTAAGGCAGGAAGCCTCAGCACTGTATAATGGTGCTACAGGTCTTGGGGCTCTGATAGCTGCTGATTGAAGCCTTGCCTCTCCAGAGCATACAACAGGCTTTCTCTTCAACACTGATAAAAATGATGCCTATGTGTCATAGTAAGAGCTCATCAAAAAGTAGAAAAAAATTTGATGTCACCACGTAAGCAAAAACCCTCTAGATGTTTAAATTAAATGTTTAAAAATGGAATTCACTCAAAATAGTTTGCATTTGAAATACAGACTAAGAAAGCAGTAGAAGTATACATTTTTGTTCAAAAATAATTTTTCCTAATTTGCAGTCCAAGTCCCATAGTTTGAGCACAACTGTTTCTGAATTTGAAAACTTGGAGAACTAACACTGGATGTTAGGATGGTTTATTAGAGTTCATATGTTTGAGCTGGAAAGGAAATCTAACACTGTATGTGCCCTCCTTTTATCAAGGGGTGGTATGGATGTCTAAGTTTGCTTAGATGCATGACCTAAAGTAGAACCCAATTTTCCCAATTCCCAGTGCTGTGCACTTTGCAGAGCTTCCTGCTTTTGTGATCCATCAGTGCTTTACAAAATCAGCCTCCCTCTCTCCTAACCTCTTTCCTCTACAATTAGAAGCCTTGTTGAGTTCCTCTTCTAGTTTTTATTTTAGTTTTCTTACATTTGTGTACTTTTTATTCTTTGTGGGTTTCTCCCAATGCCACATCCTTTTATCAATCATTTTTGTTTGACAATGGAAGCTTGGAAAATTCCTTCTAGAAATATATTTAAAAACAGGTACAGATTCTCTCTGTGGCTATACTCTGAGGTAATAGAATTGGAGATGAAATCTTCATAGCTGAGAGGAACAAGTGGTGCTTTGATAATTCCTTCAAAAAGCTTTCCAATTTTTTCTTTAAAACATTTTTTCAATGTTTTTGATGACTGTACTTCCTGAATATGAAAAATCATCTCCTGGGCCCATGTTACTCAGAAGTAAATGCACTATAATCAATATTTGAGATTTTTCAGGCTCCTATGAATGACGGCTCCTAGAAAACATGAGCCAGGGTTGAAGAAATTAAATTAAATTGCTCAGCTATTTGGTTTCCTTAAAATACCATCTAAACAACCTAAGCTTTAAAAACTTCTTTCAGGAGGCCTTCTTTTTCCCTAGTCAATTATAATTAGGGTTGACTGACTGCCAGAGACTAAAGGAGCAGTGACGTTTCTGCAATTCTCCAAAGTGTTGTCAGTATTAGAAGGTCAAGCCAACCCCACTTGGCAGCAACCTGCTTGCAGACCATCTAAAAGAGATGAATACGTGGAGTGACTTGAATTAAATGAAAATACCCCAACTTCTGTGTGGTTGCCATCAAGATAAATGTGGTGTTTTTACCCAGTAGTACGAATCGCGGAGGTGTCATAAATGGAAAAGGAGATGGTTGGTAACCTGAGTATATATGTTTCTTAGCATACCATATTTTACATCTACAGATAATTTTTCCACAATAAGAAAAGAATGCTCTGCTGTGGGTGTGTTTTCACATATGAATGTTGATCCTCGCTTCTGAGACTGAAGCTTTCTGACAGCAGCATGTTCATAAATGTCCATTGCAACAATAGGATTTACTGGAAAAAGCTTTAGAATCTACAGGACAGTCCCAGAAAGTCTGTTTTTATCTGCCTTTTATGCCAACTTCTCAATGATATTTTGGTAGATCGGTGGTAGTCATTGTCTTATGAAGAAACGCAGCGTTTTGAACACTCAGAACAGTGTGATTTCAATGTACTTTTTTGAGGATTCTTTTGGATTGCATTATGCCATATTATTTTCACCCTCTTTTGTACTTTCTTTTTGTTGAATGGAGTTCTGCAAAATGTATGATATCAGATCAACCATAATACAGAAAAATTCATAAATCAAATTATGTGGATATTAGGCATCTCTTAGGGAAACAAGACTTCTTTCAATTAATCATCTATGAGCTCCATGTGTACTGATTCATCATTATAGCAATCTTGTCAGTCTGTACCTTGCTAAATAATTATTTCCACATCCAGTCTTCTAAGGGACTTGGCAGTGTATCTTGCCAGCTGGTCCACATTAATGAAAAAGCAAAACTGCTTGTGATCTATGGTTAGAGTTCATTTTCAGCTGAGTGATATCACACTTATATGCACAGTGATCATACTGTTTGAAGCTGCATTTTCACATGAAAGCATTTTCTGCACACTCTGTAGGAACTATTTTTACTTTGTCAGGAATGACTAGCAGATTGCCAAGTTAACAACTGAAGAAATAACTTACGTCTGTAACTGTATTAATAGAAATAGATGGTTTGTCAGAATCATCATCTCTGGGTCATTTTATGCCTTGTGACTAATATTTATGTGTATGCTAGAATCAGAATATCATGGCCAGACTCCAAGAAAGAAACCATTATATTCCTTTGACTGAGCAAATTGTCCTCTATCCACACATCCTATAAGGTCATGTCAAGACAAAGTCAGGATTATTTTTCTCCACACATCTATATATCCTGTAAGTACAGCTTCTTTTGATATTAATAGAAAGTTCTCTAAAAATGTACAAACATGTCTATATAATGCTGTGATGCTTTTATCTGCACACACACACACTCACACACACACATACATTCACACACTGTTGTTTATTTTCAAAGGAAAAAATGGACTCCTTTCACAAACGTTTGTTTTAAAAAATTTAAATTTAATCTTTTGATTCCCTGCATGGAGATAACATATAAGACCATGGAAACCTCAGAAGCAGCAATGTTGTTACCTTTTGTTACTATGACCTAACCATGAGATTTCTTATTGCCTGGAAAATGTCATTACACCTCACTGCAGTACCAGTTTTATGTAGGCAGGACATACAAGCAAACCAAAATGACTGCCTCTAGTAGGTGCTCTTGGCACTTCATCCATATCATCTTGACTGGCACAGACGTCTCCTACAGACCCTTCCAATACGGGGCAATGACTTCCTACCTCTCTCTTAGAGTGTTCTCTGACTGTCCCCAACAGGGAAAGGCTGTAAGTACTGGGGAATTAACATCCCAGGAGCTACTCTCAACAAATGGCAGACATGAGTTATTGAATAAATATCTCAGCTTCTTCATTCCTTAGTAGAATAATCTGAGATGTGTTCCACACCATCTCTCAGAGGATCAACAACAGGACTGAGTTCCAGTTGCCCACAGTGGTAACCTCCTTATCAATGCACTTTTTTTTTTTTTTTTTTTTTTGAGGTACGCGGGCCTCTCACTGCTGTGGCCGCTCCCGTTGCGGAGCACAGGCTCCGGACGCGCAGGGTCAGCGGCCATGGCTCACAGGCCCAGCCGCTCCGCAGCATATGGGATCTTCCAAAACCGGGGGACGAACCCGTGTCCCCCGCATCGGCAGGCGGACTCTCAACCACTGCGCCACCAGGGAAGCCCCAATGCACTTTTTATTGACTTTCTTCTCTTACCTTTCTTCTTTCCCCATTGACTCACAGTGTTTCCTGTGATGACCTCTCAAACAACTTGCGGGCAGATCCTTACCTCAGAGTAGGTTTTGGAGGAAACCAAATGAATACATTGACTTCAGTCACTAAAATAAGCAATGCAAACACTAACAGAAATATTTTTATACTAAATATATCCCCCAAGTCAAATATTTTCATTTTATCACATTTACCAGGGTTAGTTATACTATGCAGCCTTCATTTGAAATATTAAAATAAATACTAAAGCTGATGACACTGTTTGTGCATAACCGTTTGCTAATCTGTTTTTGAGATTTCACCTATTAATTTACTTCAGCTATCACCTCTATGCAGATAACTCCCAAATTTAGAGTTCCATCATACCTTCTTCTTTTCCCACTATTTGTCCTTTGAATATGTCTACCTAAATTATGTTTTTGATGATACAAATGAAACATTTGTAAGGCTTAATTCTTTAATTCCCCTCCACTACTCCAAACTAGCTCTCCTTCCCAACTCACTCGCAGTTTCCTGACCTCTAACATTTAATCATCTGCTGCTAACTCTGCTTTGCCTGTCCTATCCAATTGACAATCAGTTGCAAATCACTTCATAATACCTTGCTCATCTGTGTTTATATTTCTCTATTACTCCTTTAGTTCCAGCTAAAGCTTAGATTATAACGTCTTCATAACCAGTCTCTCTGCCTATTCCCTGCCCCAAATCCTTCATATTTACCAGAACAGATTAATCTTTTTAAAACTCTGCCCACTTCATGTAAAATAAAGTCCAACTTCTTATCAAGGTATTCAAATTCCTCCAAAAACTGCATTCAGCCTGCCTTTTTCCCCCACTGTTTCCCCAACTGAACAGTGTGTTCCAGCCAGGAAGAGCTACTCACACTTGCCTTGATATATCTGGTACTATCCATGTTTACTATGTTTCCTTTCTGTGGTCTGATGATTGTTTATTCAAATGTGAATCCTTCTCTCACTCCAATAAAGACTTCTAGAATGTTATTTCTAGAAAAGTCCAACCACTTCATTTTACAGATGGGGACCATCAGGTCTGGAGAAGCAGTGTGTTTTGCTTAAAGACATAGATAACTAGTAACAGATACAAGAGGGAGTAGAACAAAATTTTCAAAGGAGTATCATCTCAACTATTCCCAGTTATCTCCTTCTTACCTGCCAGGGCAAAGATTTTCCATATAATCTTCATGACAATTAATAGTACTGCCTCAAGTTCATTATTTAGCTATTTGAAATGTCACCTGAAAACTATTTCACTTAAACATGTTTTTCTCCCAAGGTAGATTCAAAACTCTCTAAGAACAGGGACCGTATCCTATTCTTCCTTATAGAATCCAAATGATGGTGATGATTATAGAACACCAACAATAATATTTTTGTATACATAGTATATGTCAGCCACTGTGATAAGCTTGTTGCATACATAATCCCATTTAAGTCTCATAACAACGCTGTGATCAGTACTGTTATCATTACCTTTATATGTGACACAATGAAACTCAGAGAAGTTAAATAACTTTCCAAGGTCACAACGCTAGTAATTATCATAGACAACCTTTCAAGTTAGGTTTATATAACTAAAATTCCTGAATGAATTCTTTTTTATTTGCAAAATCTATTTAATAAGTTGAAGTTTCGGGGTATGAAGTGATCATAGTCTGCTCACTGTTTCCAATTAAGACAGTGAAATGTGAGATTTAATGTGTGGACTAAATTTGTTGCTTTACTCTGACATTTCTTTAAATTTTGGTTCAGTGTGTAATCACAATTTCCCAACAAAACCAGGTGAAAGCGTTCTTACCACGGATGACTTAACTGAGGTCAAGTCTACCAAAGTCACTGCCTTTGGAGATGGAGAGAACCTGGGTCTGTGAGGAGAACAATGAGGTCTTTTGCATTCATTGTGAAAGTAATGCAGCATGTACGATGATGGCTATGAATCCAGTATGTCTCCATCAAGACGCTGAAATGTAGTATTATTAATTCAATAGCTTCAAGAACTCTATGTTACTTGAAAGGTTGAATGACTTTTTCCACAAACAAAGTCACCTCCTAGATTTTCATAAGCCTTGTTATTATACAACATAAATTCTAGATCAAAATCTTCAATATCAATGAATTATTCTTGAGTAATGTTCAAAAGAGTTGTGTACAGCAGAGTTGTATACTTACAATATTCTGAGAGGATAGATCTTAAATTAAATCTTCTATATTTATAGCTCATATTGCTGTATATTTAGCTCATATTCTATATTTCATAACCAATGTATAAGTATAGAAATGGATGTGCTGGTTTTTCATTCTTTTTTTAATTTTTTGGCCACGCCATGTGGGATCTTAGTTCCTCGACCAGGGATCAAACCCGGACCGCCTGCCTTGGAAGCGCAGTCTTAACCCCTGGATTGCCAGGGAAGTCTGGATGTGCTGTTTTGAAAGTGCAGTACCTTAAATAGCTACTAGGGAAATATGTGACTCATGCAGCTTTTATGACTTTGATAAGTGAAAGCCAGGAAAGTTTTCAAAGTCTTTTATAAACAGAATATACTGACAACAAATCAATTAGAATATATTCACTACAATAATAATTTTGCCTTGATTATAAAATGCAAAGTTTCTTGCCTGGGAGGAGGATTTGCCTATTCTGATTAGTAAGTCAGAACTAATAAATCCTGATAAATTTAAATGGACTTTATTCTTCTGGAGTTTAGTCTATCTAGCTGTTTTCATATAGGCACACTTATCTCTAAAACGGGAAGTTTTCTCTATAATGTCATAGCATTTCATATCATATATTAAATTTGAGGGAAAGAATAGAGTCTCATACTATTATAATCGCCATAGTACAAGGCATATAGTAGATGTTTAATAAATACATGCTGACAGTTGATTGTTTTTCCTCAAAAAACTATTAAAATAGTTTTTTTCTGTATTGCCAAACAATTCTTTATACCCTATACTTTAAGCAGTTTTCAGTTACCTGAATATACCTATGAATAAGTAACTTACTTTATGTGTATTACATTCTTGCTAGAGAATGCTCACTCTTTTTTTTAAATTAAAAAAATTTTGTTAACATCTTTATTAGAGTATAATTGCTTTACAATGTTGGGTTAGTTTCTGCTGCACAACAAAGTGAATCAGCTATATGTATACATATATCCCCATATACCCTCCTTCTTGCGTATCCCCACCACACTCCCTATCCTACCCTTCTAGGTGGTCACAAAGCACAGAGCTGATCTCCCTGTGCGATGCAGCTGCTTCCCACTAGCTATCTACTCTACAGTTGGTAGTGTATATATGTCACTGCTACTCTCCCAGCTCGTCCCAGCTCACCCATCCCCCTCCCCATGTCCTCAAATCCATTCTCTATATCTGCATCTTTATTCTTGTCCTGCCCCTAGGTTCTTCATAACCTTTTTTTTTAGGTTCCCTATAAATGTATTAGCATATGGTATTTGTTTTTCTCCTTCTGACCTACTTCACTGTGTATGACACATTCCAGGTCCATCCACCTCATTGCAAATAACTCAATTTCGTTTCTTCTTATGGCTGAGTATTATTCCATTGTATATATGTGCCACATCGTCTTCATCCATTCATCTGTTGATGGACACTTAGGTTGCTTCCATGTCCTGACTATTGTAAATAGAGCTGCAATGAACATTGTGGTACATGACTTGTTTTGAATTATGGTTTTCTCAGAGTTTATGCCCAGTAGTGGGATTGCTGGGTCATATGGTAGTTCTATTTGTAGTTTCTTAAGGAACCTCCGTACTGTTCTCCATAGTGGCTGTATCAATCTACATTCCCACAAACAGTGCAAGAGGATTCCTTTTTCCCCACACCCTTTCCAGTATTTATTGTTTCTAGATTTTTTGATGATGGCCATTCTGACTGGTGTGAAGTGATATCTCATTGTAGTTTTGATTTGCCTTTCTCTAATGATTAGTGAAGTTGAGCATCCTTTCATGTGATTATTGGCAATCTGTATATTTTCTTTGGAGAAATGTCTATTTATGTCTTCTGCCCATTTTCGGATTGGGTTGTTTGTTTTCTTGATATTGAGCTGCAGGGGCTGCTTGTATATTTTGGAGATTAATCCTTTGTCAGTTTCTTCACTTGCAAATATTTTCTCCTATTCTGAGGGCTGTCTTTTCATCTTGTTTATGGTTTCACTTGCTGTGCAAAAGGTTTTACGTTTCATTAGGTCCCATTTGTTTATTTTTGTTTTTATTTCCATTTCTCTAGGAAGTGGGTCAAAAATGATCTTGCTATGATTTATGTCAAAGAGTGTTCTTCCTATGTTTTCCTGTAAGAGTTTTATAGTGTCTAGTCTTACATTTAGGTCTTTAATCCATTTTGAGTTTATTTTTGTGTATGGTGTTAGGGAGTGTTCTAATTTCATTCTTTTACATGTAGCTGTCCAGTTTTCCCAGCACCACTTATTGAAGAGGCTGTCTTTTCACCACTGTATATTCTTGCCTCCTTTATCAAAGATAAGGGGACCATAGATGCATGGGTTTATCTCTGGGCTTTCTATCCTGTTCCATTGATCTATATTTCTGGTTTTGTGCCAGTACCATACTGTCTTGATTACTGTAACTTTGTAGTATAATCTGAAGTCAGGGAGCCTGATTCCTCCAGCTCCGTTTTTCTTTCTCAAGATTGCTTTGGCTATTCGGGGTCTTTTGTGTTTCCGTACAAATTGTGAAATTTTTCGTTCTAGTTCTGTGAAAAATGCCAGTGGTAGTTTGATAGGGATTGCATTGAATCTATAGATTGCTTTGGGTAGTATAGTTATTTTCACAATATTGATCCTTCCAATCCAAGAACATGGTATATCTCTCCATCTGTTTGTATCATCTTTAACCTCTTTCATCAGTGTCTTACAGTTTTCTGCATACAGGTCTTTTGTCTCCTTAGGTAGGTTTATTCCTGGGTATTTTATAATTTTTGTTGCAAAGGTAAATGGGAGTGTTTCCTTAATTTCTCTTTCAGATTTTTCATCATTAATGTATAGGCATGCCAGAGATTTCTGTGCATTAATTTTGTATCCTGCCACTTTACCAAATTCATTGATTAGCTCTAGTAGTTTTCTGGTAGCATCTTTAGGATTCTCTATGTATAGTATCATGTCATCTGCAAACAGTGACAGCTCTAATTCTTCTTTTCCGATTTGGATTCCTTTTAATTCTTTTTCTTCTCTGATTTTTGTGACTAAAACTTCCAAAACTATGTTGAATAAGAGTGGTGAGAGTGGACAACCTTGTCTTTTTCCTGATCTTAGTGGAAATGGTTTCAGTTTTTCACCATTGAGAACGAGGTTGGTTGTGGGTTTGTCATATATGGCCTTTATTATGTTGAGATAAGTGCCCTCTATGCCTACTTTCAAGAGGGTTTTCTCATAAATGGGTGTCGAATTTTGTTGAAAGCTTTTTCTACATCTATTGATATGATCATATGGTTTTTATCCTTCAATTTGTTTATATGGTTTATCACATAATTTGATTTGCATATATTGAAGAATCCTTGCATTCTTGGAATAAACCCCACTTGATCATGGTGTATGATCCTTTCAATGTGCTGTTGGATTCTGTCTGCTAGTATTTTGTTGAGGATTTTTGTATCTATGTTCATCAGTGATCTTGGCCTGTAGTTTTCTTTCTTTGTGAAATCTTTGTCTAGTTTTGGTATCAGGGTGATAGTGGCCTTGTAGAATGAATTTGGGAGTGTTCCTTCCTCTGCTATATTTTGGAAGAGTTTGAGAATGATAAGTGTTAGCTCTTCTCTAAATGTTTGGTAGAATTCGCCTGTGAAGCCATCTGGTTCTGGGCTTTTGTTTGTTGGAAGATTTTTAATCACAGTCTCAACTGCAGTGCTGGTGATTGGTCTGTTTATATTTTATATTTCTTCCTGGTTCTGTATCAGAAGGTAGTGCTTTTCTAAGAATTTATCCATTTCTTCCAGGTTGTCCATTTTATTGGCATACAGTTGCGTGTAGTAGGCTCTCATGATCCTTTGTATTTCTGCCTTGTCAGTTGTTACTTCTTTTTCATTTCTAATTCTATTGATTTGAGTCTTCTCCCTTTTCTTCTTGATGAACTTGGCTAATAGTTTATCAATAGTGTTTGACTTCTCAAAGAACCAACTTTTAGTTTTATTGATCTTTGCTATCGTTTCCTTCATTTCTTTTTCATTTATTTCTGATCTTATCTTTATGATTTCTTTCCTTCTGCTAACTTCAGGGTTTTTTTGTTCTTCTTTCTCTAATTGCTTTCGGTGTAAGGTTAGGTTTTTTATTTGAGATGTTTCTTGTTTCTTGAGGTAAGTTTGTGTTTCTATAAACTTCTCTCTTAGAACTGCTTTTGCTGCATCCCATAGGTTTTGGGTTGTCGTGTTTTCATTGTCATTTGTTTCTAGGTACTTTTTGATTTCCTCTTTGATTTCTTCAGTGATCTCTTGATTATTTAGTAGTGTATTGTTTAGCCTCCACGTGTTTGTATTTTTTACAGATTTTTTGCTGTAATTGATATCTAGTCTAATAGTGTTTTGGTTGGAAAAGATACTTGATATGATTTATGTTTTCTTAAATTTACCAAGGCTTGATTTGTGACCCAAAATATGATCTATCCTGGAGAATGTTCCATGAGCACTTGAGAAGAAAGTGTATTCTGTTTTTTTGGATGGAATGTCTTATAAATATCAATTAAGTCCATCTTGTTTAACGTGTCATTTAAGGCTTGTCTTTCCTTATTTATTTTCATTTTGGATGATCTGTCCATTGGTGAAAGTGGGGTATTAAAGTCCCCTACTATGATTGTGTTACTGTTGATTTCCCCTTTCATGGTTGTTAGCATTTGCCTTATGTACTGAGGTGCTCCTATGTTGGGTGCATAAATATTTACAATTGTTGTATCTTCTTCTTGGATAGAGCCCTTGATTATTATGTAGTGCCCTTCTTTGTCTCTTGTAATAGTTTTTATTTTAAAGTCTATTTCGTCTGATATAAGAATTGCTACTCCAGCTTTCTTTTGATTTCCGTTTGCATGGAATATCTTTCTCCATTCCCTCATTTTCAGTCTGTATGTGTCCTTAGGTCTGAAGTGGTTCTCTTGTAGACAGCATATACATGGGTCTTGTTTTTGTATCAATTCAGCAGCCTATGTCTTTTGTTTGGAGCATTTAATCCATTTACATTTAAGGTAATTATCGATATGTATGTTCCTATTCCCATTTTCTTAATTGCTTTGGGTGTGTTATTGTAGGTCTTTTCCTTCTCTTGTGTTTCCTGCCTAGAGAAGTTCCTTTAGCATTTGTTGTAAAGCTAGTTTGGTGGTGCTGAATTCTCTTAACTTTTGCCTGTCTGTAAAGGTTTTAATTTTGCCATCAAATCTGAATGAGACCCTTGCTGTGTAGAGTAATCTTTTTTGTAGGTTTTTCCCTTTCCTCACTTTAAATATGTCCTGTCACTCCCCTCTGGCTTGCAGAGTTTCTGCTGAAAGATCAGTTGTTAACCTTATGGGGATTCCCTTGTATGTTATTTGTTGCTTGTCCCTTGATTCTTTTAATATTTTTTCTTTTATTTAATTTTTGATAGTTTGATTAATATGTGTCTTGGCATGTTTCTCCTTGGATTTATCCTGTATGGGACTCTCTGCACTTCCTGGACTTGATTAACTATTTACTTTCCCATATTAAGGAAGTTTTCAACTATAATCTCTTCAAATATTTTCTCTGTCCCTTTCTATTTCTCTTCTTCTTCTGGGACCCCTATAATTCAAATGTTAGGTGCCTTTAATGTTATCCCAGAGACTGTCCTCAATTCTTTTCATTCTTTTGTCTTTATTCTGCTGTGTGGTAGTTATTTCCACTATTTTATCTTCCAGGTCATTTATCCGTTCTTCTGCCTCAGTTATTCTGCTCTTGATTCCTTCTAGAGAATTTTTAATTTCATTTATTGTGTTGTTCATGATTGTTTGTTTGTTCTTTAGTTCTTCTAAGTCCTTGTTAAACGTTTTTTCTATTGTCTCCATTCTATTTCCTAGATTTTGGATCATCTTTACTATCATTACTCTGAATTCTTTTTCAGGTAGACTACCTATTTCCTCTTCATTTGTTTGGTCTTGTGGGTTTCTACCTTGCTCCTTCATCTGCTGCATATTTCTCTGTCTTCTTATTTTGCTTAACTTACTGTGTTTGGGGTCTCTTTTTAGCAGGCTACAGGTTCATAGTTCCTGTTGTTTTTGGTGTCTGCCCCCAGTGTGTAGGGTTGGTTCAGTGGGTTGTGTAGGCTTTCTGGTGGAGGGGACTGGTCCCTGTGTTATGGTGGGTGGGGTGGATCTTGTCTTTCTGGTGGGCAGGGCTGTGTCCGGTGTTGCGTTTGGGGTGTCTGTGAACCTAATATGATTTTAGGCAGCCTCTGTGCTAACGGGTGTGGTTATGTTCCTGTCTTGCTAGTTGTTTGGCGTGGGGTTTCCAGCACTGGAGCTTGCTGGTTGTTGAGTGGAGCACTGAGATGCAGATGTCTGGGAGAGCTCTCACAGATTGATATTACATGGGGCCAGGAGGTCTCTTGTGGTTCAGTGTCCTGAAGTCAGCTCTCCCACCTCAGAGGCTCAGGCCTGACACTAGGCCGGAGCACCAAAACACTGTCAGCCACACGGCAGACCTCCAATTCGTCAGGGCCTGAGTACATAAGACACCAAAGACCAGGCGGAGTGCAGGAGGGGGTGAGGTGATGGAAGTGGAGACTTGTGGGATCGGTGGCCCTGAGGTGCATCCCCCATGGACCCTGGTGGTGCACCCCGGGGGCCGACCTGGTGGGGAAGCGTGGAGACTGGGAGGCGGGAGGTGCAAGGCAGCGGCGCAGAGTTGATCACTCTTAATATAATAAAGCTCATGTAAATTTCAAGACAGTGCAAGATTAGGTATAGAATCAGTTCCTGTGTCAAATTTACAGATTGAATGAAAGAAACCAATTGGATGTAATGAATATAAGGCTGTACATTGTTAAATTTTTGGAGTTTATTTAGATAACATTTACACAATATCAATAAGATCATCATCAAGAACACAAGTTTTGGACTTCCCTGGTGGCGCAGTGGTTGGGAGTCCGCCTGCCGATGCAGGGGACGCGGGTTCGTGCCCCGGTCCGGGAAGATCCCACATGCCGCGGAGCGGCTGGGCCCGTGAGCCATGACAGCTGAGCCTGCGCGTCCGGAGCCTGTGCTCCGCAGCGGGAGAGGCCACAGCGGTGAGAGGCCCGCGTACACGCAAAAAAACAAAACAAACAAACAAAGAAAACACAAGTTTTCAGAAACTGCAGTGAAGACAATTCTCTTCAGAAGGAAGTCATTTATTCTACAAAGCTCATTTAGTGGCTCCTTTGTTTCTTTGTTTCTGTATGCTGCACGTCTTTAAAAGTACTAGGTAATTGGTGTTATTTTTCTGCACAACATTATACCTGCTCATTAAGCATGGAGGTGCAGGGGAATCCAGGACAGTGGCTAAGTTTTATAGTGTGATTTGTCAAAGGTTGCATATTCACCCAGCTTATGAGCCAGAGGCAATCTAAATTAAAATCAATGAAGAAACAAACAAAAAAAAAGGAGAAGTATTTAGGGACAGTATTCATAGATATTAATAAAATGTCAAGACAATAATTAGTGGGTCTGGGAAGTATTTCATTGTCATTTTAATTTTTGAACCTTGCTTTGCTCTGTGTCTTGACTCTTTCTCAGAATCTGAAATGAGGAGATTCAGGAAAGGGGATTTGAATTAGTTTGTGTTTACTTCAGTTCTTTGATTCACTTGACCTAAAGAAAAACAGGGGATGAAAATGGTTGGTCCTAGTTTTGTCTGCTCTGCACGTCATTTCTGCCCTTGTAGGGTCCCTAGGAGAGAGTCACACTTGGGGTCTGGAATCGACTTCTATTGTTGCCTTCTGCATACTAAGAAGGCATTGTTCATTCCTGCTGAAGTATGTATTCCTGTTATCTTTTTCTAGTTGTGGAGCAGACCTATTCTTATTGTTTTCTCAGCCCTTGGTGGACTAGGGCACGCAATGTAAGATGATTGGCTGAAAACTTGCTAGAGGGGGCTTAAGAGCGTGGTCTCTGGCATCAGGCTGTCTGGCGTCAAAACCTGGGTAACTTTGGTCCTCTCTGTGCATCCATTTCCTCATCTATAAAATGGCTACAGATACCTGTCCCTATCTCATAGGGTGACAGTAAGGATTAAATGACTGAATAAATAAAAAGTACTTAGAACTGCCTGCAACCTGGTAAGTAGTATACGAGCACATTGTTTTTATGATAATAATGCAGGAATGTGTCATGTCACCTTCTCTTCCTCATCTCTGTCTTCCAACCGTTACCAAACCCTAAAAAAAGTGTTTTTCAAACTCTAGGTGGAAACTCATAAGTGATTTGAGAAACAAATGTTGTGGGGTATGACCTGTATTGTTTTTCAGTTGAAATAGAATAGAAAAAGCTAGAATGCGTCACACAGAGGGCTAGTATTGCTCCACGAAATGTTTGGTTCAAATATGTGTGTGCACATGTGTTTGTATGCGTGAGTGTTAGCCCACAATTTGAAATAGATTTTATTCAGTGCATACATTTTATCTCTCCCACTAAACCAGGAGGAAGAGGAAAGACTTCATGGAGTGGACAACCATTTGTCCAGTCCCAACATAACCAAGATGTGTGTCACTCTAGTAGATAACTGTGACTTATTACAGAAGTGATTGTATGCTTTTTTTTTTTTTTGGCCACACCTCATGGCTTGCGGGATCTTAGTTCCCCACCCATGACTCTGGCAATAAGGGCGCAGAGTCTTAACAACTGGACCACCAGGAAATTCTCCAGAAGTGATTCTAAACCTGTTATCTTTGCAGAGGGGTACAGTTGAACCCCTCCTCCCATATCTGTGACATATATCCCTGGTGGGGTTCAAGGCTAAAGAGGTAGAGGGGGCTGGCATAAATTCCCTGCACTTTTGAGAATCACTGCAGTAGACTGTGAGTTCCTGAAGATGCAGCATCCTTTTTGTGTTTTTTTCTACTACTCTGCGCATAGGAGATGTGTAATACATATTCGTCTAATGAATTGGCAAGATTCGCATAGACTTAAAGTAGTGCTTAAAGACTGCTGATAACACAGATAACATTCATTAAGTAAATCTTACAGAACAACCACTTTTGGGGCAAAATATGTTTTACAAACCACCTGATCTGAAAGAAGGGTCTTGTCAGATCTAGACACCAGTGAATTTTGCAGGGGGAAACCTGTTTCTTTCTACGGATGCTGTTCTTTATGATGGATGTTAGCAGTTCTCCTTTGCCAGACAGTCTCCAGATATGACATTGCTAAAGTCAGCAATTTGTCTGCCAGCTATCTTGGTTGAACGCAAATACAAGTGTATCTTGCTTTATACAGGAGATAAATGCACAGGGAATACTTATTATTTATAGGAGGATTTACCAAAGGGAAAAAAAAAACACTTTAAAGTAAAATCACTTTGTGAGTTGTAAATAACTTTTGATAAAATTCTCAGAAATTTCCCCTCTACTCACCATAAAAGTTCCCCCAGGTCTCATCACTGTTTGACTATAAACAAATTCATATTTACAACCATCACATATTATTAACTAACTCATCTTTGCCTGAATAATGCTGGGCCTCAAAGCCCCTCCAAAGTATGTCCTGGACTTCCCCCTAAAGATACCTTATGTGTCCTTACAGATGATCCTCTCAGGATCTTGATAACCTGATAACAGTGACTTGATAGTTGCTCTGATTGATATTTGATATTCAAGAAGCCACACGAGAGCAGCATCTCAATCTTGCTTCTGCTACCACCATGAGAATGTGGTTATTTGTGTGTAGAACAGATGTGTAGAATAGATCCCTGGGTGCTTCCAGAGTTGCTAACCCTGAATTACCAAGCACTGCTAGGTTCCTGCAGTTTTACTCCACTGGACTTATGCTGTCTTCTGTGAGAAATGGAAAGATTGTCCCTCTCCCAAAACCGGGCCACACTCTCAGATGCGAGGTTTCATACAGAGCCGTTTGGTGCTCGTGTACCTGAATCTTTTGCCAAAACACCTCCTTGAGCTTGTGTCTGAGGCTCCTCTCTCCTCAGGCATCAGGCAGGATTATATGGGGCTGGTAAGAGCACTGTTTTTTGAAAGGTACCACAGGCATGACAGCTAAGCCTCAAGAGCTTTGCAAGGGCCTACAAAAACGTTTGGTATCTGAAGTTTTACAAAAATCCCTGAAATATGAAAAAGCCTAATTAAAAGTCAAAATTAACATCTACAAAATGTAACCTCATAAGACTATGGATTCTGGAATCAGACTGCCTCTGCTATGACACAAAGAGCTGATTTTCGCACAGCGAAGAAGCCATCAGTAAAATGAAAAAACAGCCTGCTGAATGGAAGAAAATATTTACAGGTAATATACCTGATAAGGGGTTGATATCCAAAATATATGAATAACTTAGAAACTCAATATCAAAAAAAAAAACCTGATTAAGAAAGGTCCTAGGGCTTCCCTGGTGGCGCAGTTGTTGAGAGTCCACCTGCCGATGCAGGGGACACGGGTTCGTGCCCCGGTCCGGGAAGATCCCACATGCCGCGGAACGGCTAGGCCCATGAGCCATGGCCTCTGAGCCTGCGCGTCCGGAGCCTGTGCTCCGCAACGGGAGAGGCCACAACAGTGACAGGCCCGCATACTGCAAAAAAAAAAAAAAAAACAAAAGAAAAGTCCTAAATAGACATTTTTCCAAAGAAGACATACAAATAGCCAAGAGGTACATGAAAAGGTGCTGAACATCACTAATCATCAGGAAAATGCAAATCAAAGTGACAGTGGGATACCACCTCACACCTGTCAGAATGGCTATCATCAAAAAGACAAGAAACAACAAGTGTTGGTGAGGATGTGGAGGACCCACAGGCATTATTGGTGGGAACGTAAATTGGTGCAGCTACTATGGAAAACTGTATGGAGTTCCTCAAAAAACTAAAAATAGAACTACCATATGATCCAGCAATCCCACTTCTGGGTAATTATCCAAAGAAAACAAAAACACTGTTTTGAAAAGATATATGCACCCCTATGTTCATTGCAGAATTATTTACAATAGCCAAGATGTGGAAACAACCTCAGTACCTATTGATAGAGGAATGGCTAAAGATGTGGAATATTACTCACTCATAAAAAATGAAATTTTGCCATTTGTGAAAACGTGGATGGATCTAGAGGGTGTTATGCTAAGTGAAATAAGTCAGGGAGAGAAAGACAAATACTGTATGTTTTCACTTATAAGTGGAATCTGAAAAACAAAGCAAAACAGACTCATAGATACAGAGAACAAACTAGTAGTTGCCAGAGGAGATGGGGTAGGGATAGGGGCAGGCAAAATAGGTGATAGGGATTAAGAATATTCATTTATAAAATATTTAAGTTATGGGGTTGTAATGCACAGCATAGGGAGTACAGTCAATAATATTGTAATAACTTTGTACAGTGACATGGTAACTAGACTTATCTTGGTGATCATTTTGTAATGTATAAAAATATCAAAACACTATGTTGTACACATATGGATAATATAATATTGTATGTCAATTATAATTCAATTTTTAAAAAGCTGATTTTCTTCATCTGTAAAATGGGGATAATAACAGTAGCTAGCTCATAAAATTGTTGTGAAAATAAAATACATTAATATAAAGTGCTGAGAATTGTGCATGGCACAAAGTGCTTGCTCAATAAACATTACCTGCTAGACCTACATTAAATTTTCATCACTGGAAAACAATTTTCAAAGCTGTCATTGTGAGTTTACAGGAATTATTGATTATGGACGATGAGTGTAGAATTATCATAGCCAGTCTTAAATAAATAAGTCATTTTTATTAAAATAATTTAAAAGGCAATATAACAAAAATAGATTTAATGCAGAATATCAGGGTCTTTAATATATTTGATAGGATGTAGGCTAGGACCTCCAAAAGTGAAAGTATGGATCACCCACTGAGGTCTTGAAAAACCCTAGTTCTGTGTGTGTGAGGGTGTGGGTGGCATCCAGGAGGGTGTGTTTTTCAGTGCTCAACCTCCCCTAAGACAGAGAAATGGACTCTTGGTTCAGATCATACTTTCTAAGGAAATAAACAAAATGCTGCATTCTTTCACTAGAAAAAGCTCCAATTAAAATTTCCATTTAAGTGGCTAAAGTTCCAAATTTGAAGATATTGGGGAAGCTTTAAAAATAATTGGTGACGTCTTAGATTGCTATTCCCAAAAGAGTTTTGAAAGGTGAACAGGTAAATTTCTAATTGAATACTCATCAAGCTCTAAGGGAAAATGAATAAGATGGAGAACAGTGATAAAAAATGAAAATGAAAATGAGGAACTAATTGGGAGAACCATCTATGCTTTTACAGTCTTTGCATGATGTCCCTTTAATGATAATATCTGGCATGTCAATTGTAATTTACAGAGCAAGTTCACACTTACAGTCACTGGGTGATCACTACCCTTATTGAAAGTGAGAATAATACAATACAAGGATCAAACATTCTTGAGTGTTTAAATGAAGCAGGTACCATCCTAAGCACATTTAACTCATGGCATCCCTTTGAGGCAGCTCCCATTATTAGCCAAACTTTGCAGATGAGGAAACTTGGGGGTATTTGCCCAAGTTAGACAGAGGGAGATGCATCCTGACCTCAGGTGTTCTGACTGCATGGCTAGTCACAACAAACCAACCTGAAACCTTTAAAAAGTAACTAGCCGGTGGCATGCTTTTGCTGTAAATGACAGTAAATTTATTCTGCCATCGCATAATCACAGGATTAGGGAAGTCATTGGGTCCATCCTCTACCTCCGAGCAGGGCAAACTAGTAATCATCCCTGACACATGCAGATCCATCTTGTTTTTAGAGACATCAAGAGGAAGAGAGTTTATGACTTCCTTCAGTAACATCCAGGATACAAAGAAGAGCTTCTTGTATAGCTTTAGCCCTATTGCATGTTCTTCGGAAAAGAGGGAAATTTCACTAAAATTCCATTTTATACCATTGAGAAATGCAAAGAGGACTCTAATCCAATACAAATGTGTTACTAAATGTCAAGACTTTTGAGAGGGCTGAAGATTAGTAAAGTTTGCATAATTTTGTTTTGACATGAGCAGAGATGAAAAGCATTGTGGTCTTTCATCAGAAGCAACCCAGTCAAATTCATAAGTAATAAAGTGAATTCTCCACTTGACACTAGAGTGTGTGTTTGCCTTAGGGCAATGGTCAGCAAACTGTAGCCCATTGGCCAAATTGGACCCACTACCTGTTTTTGTGTGGTCTGCAAGCAAAGAATGTTTTTTATATTTTAAATGGTTGGAGAAAATAATATTTTATGGCATGTGAAAATTATATGAAATTCAAATGTCATTATTCATCAGTGAAGTTTTATCGAAATACAGCTATCCCCATTCTTTTATGTATTGCCGCTGTCATTCTAGAATGGCAGAGCTGTGTTGTAGAGACATAGACTGTATGATTTGAAACGTCTAAGATATTTTCTATCTGTCCTTTTACAGAAAAAATGTGCTGATCCCTGGTAGAGAAGAAAATGAAAACAAACGCCTTTTTTTTCACTCACTTCCATTCACTCAGATGAAGGAGTGCACGAAACATTTGGAAGCAGGAAGGTTTGGAGCATCTGTGAGATGTCATTGACTTTGAATGTGGGCCCTGTTACGGTTTTTATTTATATTTGGGCAGCCATGGTCCCAGACTAGTTCTTGCCCATACTACAGTCTTGCTACCCATAACTGGGGACTTTTTGGTTTTGCTTCATGGAGATGAGAGGAAACACATGTAACCTCCAGTGTCCTCAGTACTCTTGTCAGATTACGATATATAAATGCTACATTATGGCGCATTTCTTTTCTTTTGTTTTTTACTTTTCAATTGCATATAGAAAGTCTTCTCTAGTTATTGATGTTACTGATATCTCCATTCCTTTTTAAGCAGCACCACTCAGATGGATAGCAAATGAGCTTGTGACTAAACCAAATTAATTTACAAATTTTGAATGATAGAATTTCCCGGATCATTTTATTTCCCAAGCCTGCATGGCTACAAGCATGTCTGTCATCTTATCTGTTAATTGGCAAGTTCAGTGTGGCCTTTGGAATGTGAGGATGAACAAAGATACCCTCCCTGTTCTCCAGGAGCTCACTGTCCAGAAGCGGAGACAGACATTTATCTTCTGTGTGCTACTCATATTGGTAAACTTCCAAATTCAGCTTCCTGAGGCCAGAGAAGATGGAACAATTACATCTGCCTGGGGAATGTCACTGGAGCTGGGCCTTAAAGTATCAGTGGACTTTTACCAGGAAGGGAAGGGTGAGGGGAGATGGTGTAATCACCAGGAATTTGGAACGGCATTTAAAATTTTACAGAAATGTGAAAGAACCTAAAAATAACCAGGGGTGCTGAGTGACTATAGCATTCAGTGTGTGATATTGGAAGGTGGTAAAAGAAGGGGAAAATGGTCAAAGTAAAAGGGAGGAGAAAATGTGGAAAGTGGAAAGAGATGGGACTCAAGAGAGGAAAATTAGGGCCTTGACTACCAAGATAAAATGTTTAGACTTTATTGCATTGCTGATTTCAAAAAACTCCTCAAAAGACTTTAAGGCCAGGCATGCGGTAATTCAATTCTAGAATCTGGCCTAACCATTCAGAAAAGTGGCATTACTGAATTGAACTACATTATAGTATAGTGGGTATATCAGCTGGTTTTGTTTGTTTGTTTCTACTAGTTTTTTATAATGCTGTCACAAACAACTTCAAAATCTTACTGGTTTACAATAGCTAAAGGCCATTTCTCATTAGTAGTGCATGTCTTCCATGAATTATCTATGACTCTCCTCTGTGCCTTCTTTATTTTGGAAGCCAGGCTAAAGACCCCTATCTGGGACATACCGGGTTCATGTCAGAGGGAAAAAAGGTTGACGACAGATCCAAGGGGTAGTTCTTAAAGTTCTTCTTTGGAAATTGTGTATGTCACCTGTACTCACTGTTTTATTGGCCAAAGAGTGTCACATGGCTTAGTCAAACAGTGAGGGGTGTAGTAGAGTCATCTCCCAGTGAGGGGAGCAAATATTAGAAATAAACATACAACCTACCAAAGGGTTAAGTGTACGGACTAATGTCTGACCACCTAGGTTCAGATCCTAACTCTACTACCTACTAGCTATGTCAGCTTTGACAACCTACTTAGATTCTTAATGCTATTGATTATTAGAATGATTTTACCAATAAAATGGCAATGAATATTTATATCTATGCATATAGCATTTACCTTTTCAAATTGACCCCTAACCTTATGCTCCCTAAAAAGCCTTCCCAAGTCCAGCACGCCTCGTACCACCATAGCACTTTGTATATACAACAGGCCATGATCACCTAAGGCTCAAATTGCCAAAAACAACTTGGATTTGTCTTTGTACGCCCCGCTGTGCCTTTCAGAGTACTTTGCTTTCAGTAGGTCCTCAACAATGTCTGCTCTGCTGAACGGAATTTGACGTGCTGTTGGGAAGCTGCCAACAGCAGTGATGTGGGCCTTGCATTCAGATAGTATTGAGATTGACAAAGTTAGTAACTAAAGTGTTTTAGCACAATGGGGAGCAAAAGAACTCCTTTAGGGTTACTGATATCAGCAACTGACATTTATACAGCACTTGTATGTGACAGGTATTCTATAAGCACTATCTCATTTAAAGTTCACAACATTCCTCCAAGGCCGATGTTTCATCATCTTTACACTAAAGGCAAGGAAACTAAGGCACAGAGATGTTAAGCAATTTTTCTATGTTCATAAAACTGGGGAGTAGCAGAAGCAGGTTTCAAATCAAAATAGGCTAGGTCCAGAGACAAAGATCTGGACAGCTACAACAATCCTATTCCTGTAGCAGCCGTCATTACCAACTGAATGTTAAAACCAGACGGGCTCTTTGGAAGGTACATTTAGTCTAGGGGTTTACAACTGTGCCCCTTAGGTTCTGTGGAGATGACTTTGATTACAGTATTCTGGATACTTAGGGCTATAGCTATCTATTTGAAATCTATGATTTCAAATTTTTGTATGAATAAAAGATCCTTACTGCCTTCTTTGGTCCATGATATGGTATAAAATTACCCTACATTTCTACTTATAAAATAAATTAATACCAAAAAAATGTTTACCTGCATTTTTTTAAGTCAAAAAACTTAAAAACAAAGTTTTAAAAGTGTTCTCCTGCAAAAAAAGTTGAAACTACTGATCATTTCTAAATTCTTTCCTTGACAGTTAAAGAAATTGAAGGCCCACAGACAGGGGCAGAGACATGATGGGTCCTTAAAACCAGGCTTTCAGATCAGGACTCTCGATGCTCTGTTCCAGGTGCTTCTGTGGTATCTTGCAGCTTGAGGTAGCAAAATGGTACCTTGAGTCATATGCAGCACACCACTGCAAGAAATGCCCAAGCCACCTTATCTTTGATAAAGGAGGCAAGAATATACAGTGGAGAAAAGACAGCCTCTTCAATAAGTGGTGCTGGGAAAACTGGACAGCTACGTGTAAAAGGATGAAATTAGAACACTCCCTAACACCAAACACAAAAATAAACTCAAAATGGATTAAAGACCTAAATGTAAGGCCAGAAACTATCAAACTCTTAGAGGAGAACATAGGCAGAACACACTATGACATAAATCACAGCAAGATTCTTTTTGACCCACTTCCTAGAGAAATGGAAATAAAAACAAATATAAACAAATGGGACATAATGAAACTTAAAAGCTTTTGCACAGCAAAGGAAACCATAAATAAGACCAAAAGACAGCCCTCAGAATGGGAGAAAATATTTGCAAATGAAGCAACTGACAAAGGATTAATCTCCAAAATTTACAAGCAGCTCCTGCAGCTCAATATCAAAAAAACAAACAACCCAATCCAAAAATGGGCAGAAGACCTAAACAAACATTTCTCCAAAGAAGATATACAGATTGCCAACAAACACATGGAAGAATGCTCAACATCATTAATCATTAGAGAAATGCAAATCAAAACTACAATGAGGTATCACCTCACACCGGTCAGAATGGCCATCATCAAAAAATCTACAAACAATAAATGCTGGAGAGGGAGTGGAGAAAAGGGAGCTCTCTTGCACTGTTGGTGGAAATATAAATTGATACAGCCACTATGGAGAACAGTATGGAAGTTCCTTAAAAAACTGCAAATAGAACTACCATATGACCCAGCAATCCCACTACTGGGCATATACCCTGAGAAAACCATAATTCAAAGAGTCATGTACCAAAATGTTCATTGCAGCTCTATTTACAATAGCCAAGACATGGAAGAAACCTAAGTGTCCATCAACAGATGAATGGATGAAGAAGATGTGGCACATATATACAATGGAATATTACTCAGCCATAAAAAGAAACGAAATTGAGCTATTTGTAGTGAGGTGGATGGACCTAGAGTCTGTCATACAGGGTGAAGTAAGTCAGAAAGAGCAAAACAAATACTGTATGCTAACACATATATATGGAATCTACCCCCCCAAAAAATGGTTCTGAAGAACCTAGGGGGCAGGACAGGAATAATGATGCAGACGTAGAGAATGAACTTGAGGACATGGGGAGTGGGAAGGGTAAGCTGGGACAAAGTGAGTGAGTGGCATGGACATATATACACTACCAAATGTAAAATAGATAGCTAGTGGGAAGCCGCCGCATAGCACAGGGAGATCAGGTAGGTGGTTTGTGACCACCTAGAGGGGTGGGATAGGGAGGGTGGGAGGGAGGGAGATGCAAGAGGGAAGAGATATGGGAACATGTGTATATGTATAACTGATTCACTTTGTTATAAAGCAGAAACTACCACACCATTGTAAAGCAATTATACTCCAATAAAGATGCTAAAAAAAAAAAGAAAGAAGTGACCAAGCCAACTCACTCTTCTTTTGTGTGTCGTCCCAAGCCCCGGGAGACAGATCCATTTTCATAAAATTTGGTTGATCTATTTGGATTTCCATTCTCTTACTCTAGGGTTTTTTTCCTCCATTTCTTACTATTTTTAAAAAATTTATTTATTATTTATTTTTGGCTGTTGGGTCTTCGTTGTTGCACACAGGCTTTCTCTAGTTGCGGCGAGTGGGGGCTACTCTTCGTTACGGTGCAAGGGCTTCTTAATGCAGTGGCTTCTCTTGTGGAGCACGGGCTCTAGGCATGCAGGCTCAGTAGTTGTGGTGCATGGGCTTTGTTGCTCTGAGGCATGTGGGATCTTCTTGGACCAAGGCTCGAACCTGTGTCCCCTGCATTGTCAGGTGGATTCTTACCCACTGTGCCACCTGGGAAGCCCTATTTCTTACTCTTAATAATACTTTCATAGCTACCCTGGAGGCTGCAGTGGATTCTCAGGTTTTATATTATACAATATAGATGATTTTTCAGTAATTTATACTGTAATGTTTATAACAAGTGCACAGACATTAAAAATTAATGAAGAATAAATAACATCCTAACAATGAGACTTGGTTAGATAGAATTACCCACCAAGGAATGGGACTGTCAAAATGTGTATTAAATGTCTTGATTAGAGCAACATTTACATAGTTTTGTCTGACAAGTTTGTAAAAGAAGTTGAGTTATATGTTCGAAAAATTCTAGATCACTTGTCCTCCATTCTCAGCCTGCTGCCTAATAAAGAAGATCTTTTAAAATACAGAAGCAAAATGTGAGGTTCCATCACTCTGCACAGCTCCTTTACCACCGAAAAGTCAGAAATTTACATCCTTTCTTTTTCAAGGCTGCATCATCAAATCATCTTCTCTTAATCATCTATTTTACTTTTTCCCATTTTAAACTTCCAGTCTCCTTTTATCCCCCCTAATTACTAACAACTAATAGATTTATGCACAGTATCCCTTGTCTCCCTGGAAAATCCATACTCATTCATTAAAACACAATTCCAATGTCACTTCTAATATAAAGCTTTCTCTTCCTTTAGCACCAGTAGAATTTTTTTCTTTTGTTTACATTCATGTATAAATTTGAGTGTGTTCTAATAAAAGCAACTATTTTATATATAGTTATGTACATGCCTCCCATGTCAGACTACAAGACCTGATAGTAGGAATTGTCTTATTCTGACCATTTGGTGCACAGCACAGTGCTCAACACATT
Organism: Globicephala melas; assembly: GCF_963455315.2. NCBI lineage: Eukaryota > Metazoa > Chordata > Mammalia > Artiodactyla > Delphinidae > Globicephala > Globicephala melas. Next base: position 20,780,934 of record NC_083335.1, on the reverse strand, counting down.
TTCTTTGAATGGTAATTGCTTTTGTCTATCAAGATCCTCCTAAGAAGAAAGTGCTTAAAATTATGACCCCCCGAAAAGGGATTTATTATCAGTCCTATGAGGAAGAATATGAAGTTTACATTTTCAAAGAGTTCTACGTTGATTTTAATTTCATAAGCAGGAAAAAGATAACCTCTCAGAATTTTTGCCATATCAGAGAAGGTCTAATCTTATGCTTAGAGAAACTTTTGTATAAGTACTGTCTTTTTAATAGTCTATAAAGCATCCCATCTGGGATATCACATTGCATTTAGTCATCTTGTCTTCTTAGGCTCCTCTGCCTGTGACAGTTTCTCAGACATTCCTTGTTTTTGATAACCTTGACAGTTTTGAATAATACTAGTCAGGTATTTTGCAGACTCTCCTTCACTTGGGATTTATCTGATGTTTTCCCCATGATTAAACTAGGGTTATGGATTTTGGAGAGGAAGGCTGTAGAGGTAAAGCACCATTTTTATTACGTCATATCAACGTGGCTTATCACTGTTAGTGCTGACATTTACCACCTAGCTGAGATAGTGCCTGGCAGGTTTCTCCCGTGTAAAGTCACTCTTCTATTTCCCCTTTCCATACTACCCTCTTTGGAAGGAAGTCACTGTGGGCAGCCTAAACTTAAAGAGCTACGAATTGTGCTCCCCTCCTTAAGGCTGTCGTATCTGCATGAATGTTTTGGAATTTTTCTGCAAATTAGATATGCCTGTCCTCCTTCATTTATGTATTCAATCAATTATTTCTATCAGTATGTATTCATGGGTATTCATTTTATATGTTGGGTTATATTCTAATACGACTTTATTTTCTTGCTCAAATTATTCCAGATTTGGCCATTGGAGGCTCTTTCAGTTGACTTCAGTGTTGCTTTGACATCCTCCCTTCATGGTGTGTGTTTTATCATTTGAGTAATTTCTCACTTTCTGGAACTACAAGATGCTCCAGCCTCATCTTGTATATTTCCTGAACCAGTCATAAAGACAGCTATTTCTCCAAGGATCTCTGGTTCTTTTGATTGGAGAATGGTATTGCACTATCTTTTTTTTGAAAAAAATGACACGATGATGTAGTGGAGAGCTGTTGTGACACAATTTGTTCTTGGATAATTTCTGATAAGCTGTGTCACATATTGTCTCACTGGAAAAGAGTTGTGTTCAGTCCAGGCAGATACTCTTACAGCTCCTCTGCAACTCAAACAGCACAAAGAAATTCTCCTGTAAGTTCTAAAAGACCCTCTGACTTCCCATCTTTTCATTCTTAAGCCAGTTGTTTTGAATCCTTCACATTCAAAGAGAAGCCAGAGAAAGTTATGTTTTGTGATAAAATATGTTAGTAAAGGGATGTAACCTTTTAAACAGACTATTTGGCAAAACAATCTCCCAAATAATTGTAATTATATAGTTTGTCAGTTGCATGGTGAGTATAATTAAGGTGACTAAATAACTCTGTAACAATTATGATGCCAATTTTAGTTTTTAGATTTTGTAGCATTGTGGAAATTCCAGCTGAAAGACAAAACTGATCATTTGGGCAATCTACTGCTCCATATGGTATTTATAGCACAATTAAAACGTTCACTGCTGCACTTATCAGAAGTTGTATAAATCTTATAGAACATTAATATAAGCTTTAAATAAATACTACTGCTAATTATCGTAGCATGACCTTTTCATTAATATAAAGGTATACGTTGGGACATAAAACAGATGAAGGACAAAAGATACCAAGACATTTTAGGGACACTTTTTTTTTTAATATTTCGCCTGGTTGATAAATTTTTCCTTCCAGCAATATTATGAAGCAATATGATTAACAACAAATGAAGGTTAAGTATTCTTCCCACTTTCTTATGCTTGAAATAAAATTAGCCAGATGACCTTTTCACAATTACATAAAATTACTATATTTTTATCTGTAGCCTAGAAATATACAGCAAAAAGAAAAGCAAATACTCTGTTTAATCAGTTGTTGAACCAGTCCCCTAGTGCTGTTTTATTTTCCATCGTTTATTTCAGCATTTGTCATTTCTCATTAGTACGGTTACAGAGAAATCTCAACTGCTTTTTTGACCTCACATATGCTTTGTTTTCCAATAAGGAAAGCCAATGGGTCCTCTGTCTGGAATCTTTATCATATTGTCTGAAGCATTTCCCCCAATAAATATGTCAACCAAGGAGCAAAATAAATGCCAGTGATGTTCAGTGTCTCCTGCAAAATTACCATACAGCCAGTGCTGCCAATGCTTTGCAGTAAGTGGGGTGAGAGTGGAACAGCACTTGACTTTCAAAAAATACTCTGTGTGAGAGCAATGGCATTAGGGTCACTAACAACAAAGTACAGTGACCATTTTCTAATGATTAAAATCAGCAATTAGAACCACATGACAATAGACCAGGCAAGTAGAAATGATCTTGTTACTCAAGCAGAGGCAGGATGTCAGGGTGTTGGAAATAGAATTTCAGCTCAGGGTAGGAAGGCAGACTGGGTAAAATCTGAGGCTTCTTTCAATCCTCAGGTATGTGTTTTTTATTTTTAAAATACTAGTGAATTCTAGTTATTTGAAACCTGGCTGGGGAAATGAGCTCTTGGCAGATCTCAATTTTAAAATATGTTTTATATAACAACTTGGGAGGCATTGTTATGCTGAAAACACTTCATCAGATCATTCTAACACTGTATACATTATATATATATACACACACACATACGTATATATATCAATATATATATAATCTTGACCAAAATGAACAAAACACATAAAATACTCTGTTCACTGATTTTGGACCTAATGACTTTAGCAATGGAATTCAACTGCTTTACTAAGTCATTATTTTACACTCTGACCCGTTCAAGTGAATGAATGCTCATTGAATACATAGTATATAATACATATTATATGGACATACACAATAGGAACATCTTTGAGAGCCTGAATTTTAGTTAATATTTAATACAAATTCTCAAATACTCTATAAGACAGTAGCTGAGGGCTTACATGCATGTTTAAAAAAGGGAAGACATCATGGTGGAATGGAATAGCTTAGTAAATATTCAGGTAATAAGTGAAATTTGTAGGAAGGGTAATAGCTGAACAGACAAAGAAAGTGGCTTCTCATTGAGAAGAATTTTTAAAAACTATGTGCAGATGAATATGAGTGTGGCGTTTAGGGGGAAATTGGGTCAATGGGGGTTCATTGGAAAGAAGTTGAGCACTTAGGTCAGACCAGAGCAGTTGGGCCTGTTGAAAGAGGTCACGGAGAAGATATGACTGCCGCTCTGGACCTGGGGCAATCAGAGATTCCTCACCCCTCCTCTGTCCTTGGATGTACGTTCTGCTCACTGTTGCCACAGTGGGAGCTGTTACAAGGACGCAGCTTTGACAGAGCAAGGTGTTGCTGAGATCATCTAGACTGAATATGTGAGTGAACCCAGTTAAGGCCTCTATATTAACCTTTAAGATTCTGGCAGGCTGAGGCAGAGGTCTACTTGTCTTGAGGCCGACCACGACAGGCTTTTTATGCAAATTCCCTTGCTTATTACACCTGCCACCTATCAATCTGTAGTGGTCTACCTTTTTCTTCTGCTTTTCCTTGCCCTCCCAGGGGTCAGTTTCTCTTTTTACCTGGGAAGCTCCTGAGGTTTCAAACCAATACGGTAATGGAGACTTCAAATGTGATGTTGTAGGCCATGGAGGCGATGTTTGGGGAGATAAGAGTAGTAAGTGTAGTTCACAGTGTCTCCTCCTGAGTCATACAACCAGGGTGCAAATCCTGACTCTGCCTTTCACTAGCTTGGTGACTCTGCAAGTTGTTTAATTCCTCTAAACATCAGTTTTGTCTTTAGGATTGGAATATAATCATTCTTACTTTATTGGACTGTGTGAGGATCGACATAGATAATACATATATATCTCTTAGCATGATGCCTGATGTGGAGTAAATGCTCAATAATCACTAAGCTGTTGTTATGATTAATAACATGAGGCTAGAAGTTAGAAGAATTTCAGAGCAGTGTAACTAGAGGAGGCCAAATTGCTTCTAAGATTAGTGTAGCAATCCAAACTGTTTTAATGTACAATAAAATCTTAGAAATGTTAAATCAATTAAGCTTATTGATTCTCAGAAACCCTGGTAAATGTGCTTTAGTAGAGAGAATAGAATCAAAGCTTTGCCTTCAGCACAATTTGTAGATTATTTTCAGATTTAAATGAATTTTGTGCAATCCTGTGGATTACTATAATGGAAGTTGCAAGCTGTTTTTTGGAGTAAGAAATACCTTCTGAATATGAGGCCATAATATATTTGTTCACATGTTCTCTTATGAAACTGTGAGCTCTTCGGATCCAGGGACTTCAACAGCACTGAGGACAGGGACACCCCATGGAATGTAAAGCACCAATTGGGCAAAGAACAGCCGTGCTGACAATGGCTCCAGACCATACCGTGGTTTCCATTCATGTTTGCTTATGGAGTTGCTTTTTATTTATTTTCTAAAGGAATCCATGCACATTGTTAAAAATCATGAACTAGTACTAAAGGACTTATAACAAAATAGAGCAGCCCCTTGTCACACCTCTCTCTAATCCTAGTCCCACACTCAGAGACAACAGCTTGAAAATCTTTTGACTCTTCCCTCTAATATTTACCTCCACTTTTCTAAAGAATAAGCTTGTATTGCTACTTATCGAATTATCAGTTACTAATATAATTTGTGCATTTCTCTTTATGTTACAGCTTCTACTTCCTTACGTTTATTTTCATGACATACTTATAGCATAATATTTGGTGAAAATAGTAGTTAACGTTTGCATTATTACTATGTAAATATTATTCATTGTTGAATTATGTAGTGTACACTTATTTAATTTCTTTTCTTCTACCATTTTGTGTTGCCTGGCATGGACTATGCCTGATTTTTTCCACTAGCTTACTTTCCACATATCTTTAACTAATTTTCCAAATCCTCAAACATTTCTGTAACATTCCTCTTAATATTTTTTCACAAATTCTGGAATAGAGTTTCAGGCACTATATCAGTTCTTTTACTCTTTAGGAATCCTCACCGACATTATAAAGCTCTCCTGTCCCTTGTGCTTCAATCTGTACTCCCTGCTATCTGCACCTGCCACCCAACTGCCATTCTGAGACTTTCCCTTCACCTGGGGCTTCACCTAGGATGTCCCTTATCTTACACTTGCATTGGATCCTCTCACTCCTGGATGGTATCTCTGCCTCTTTCTTGCTTTACTCTCCTGTTTGGGTGAAGCCAGATGCTCAATGAAAGTGGAGGAGGTGAATGTCTTGAGACTTTGGGTATCGAATTCCAGTTCAACCTTTTTTCCCCTTCTCTAGCTTTCAGTATGGCAGTTGCAAGCTCTCATCATATTCAGATTCTTGGTCCCTATTACATTTTTGATCATCTATTCCATCTCTGGAAGCTTTTTAAAATAATTTTTTTATTATGGTAGTGTGGTAAGCTAAATAATGCCTTCCAAAAGATGTCCACAACCTAATCCCCAGAACGAGTAACTGTTTTTTCCCCTCAAGGAGATGAAAATTTAGTTTAGGGGACACAACACCTGCATATGAGGCAATCAGGAAACAGCATTAAGCAATAGGTAATCCAATGCCAAAATAAAGAGTACAATGACAGTTACATGGAAGTTTAGAGAATGTACATCATTATAAATCAGAGAACTAAAGGATAGCTTCATGTAGCAGGTGGGAATTGAATGGTCTCTTAAGATTGGATAGAAGTTACAGGACACTTAAGGCAAGACAAATATGCATAAAAATGACCAGTGAGAAGCTGACCAGTAAAGAGTGGTGATGGGAAACAGGGAGATATGTTTGGATAAGGAGCATAGAACAAGGCTATGGCAAGACTTGAGAACCGGACCTATTAGGTAGGAGTCAGATCAAGACTTTTAACATTTTATTCAACATGAATTGGGAGCCCTGTGGGCATGAGCAAGACTTATCAAAAGGTATGTTTCACTGTAGGGTGATTGTGTGGGAAGCTTGAGGTTTATTTAAGTTATCCCCCCAAATAAATATCTACATAAAGTGACAATGTCCAAGAGAAGGGTGTGTGGAGTTGAAGAGGGGAATGAGATGAGTGAATGCAAATCTAACTCCTCTGTGTACAGAATTTCAGACTATTCACCTTTCATCCCTGTCCCTTATGAACTTCTTCTGTAGCTGGTGTCTCCAAATCTGAGCTTTTCCAGGATCTTCAGGGCAAATGGATTAGATTCTTCCTGCTGCTCTGGTGTATAGACATTTCAAGTTCAGCTTCCTGGTCTTTGCTAAGTCACTTAACACTTTGCTATCCATCTTTGAAAAATACATTGACATCTTTAGCTGTTGTCTCTTCTGCCATCTCTTTGTCCTTTGGGGTTTATACCACTCCTGTGTAATTTTAGTGAAATTTCAAGCAGTAGAAATAAACAAGAGTTGTCTGCTATGATTTTTGAAGTTGCTCATTAAATATTTCATGAATTAAAGAATAGAAAATCAAGAAATGGTGGAATGATTAACTATTGCAAAGACATAAAGCTGTTTTCTGACCACGGTTCAAGATGTACTTCATGTATTTAAAATTTTTAGTCCTTAAATAGTAGGTGACTGACTGAGAGATACTAAAAAGAGGCACGGTATCAGGGTAACACATGTAGTTTAATTGTAAGCCCTACATACACATAAACTTGCAGTCACACACATTTGTCCCTGAAACTAAGATTAGTGAAAGATACTTACTACTACTAATTTTTATACAAATAGAAATCTTATGAGGGTAAGAAAGCAGATATTAGTAACTACATTTTAGAAATGAGGAGGATGCAGAATCCAAGAGTTAGACCTATCTGCTAAATGTTGCATGTCAAACCAATGGTATGCCTAGAAATTGAAACCAAGTATTTTGACTCTCAGTTTAGCTTTGTTTTTCTCAATACACCCTGTGACCTCTCAGAAGACCATATGTGGCTGCAATAATTTTATTTGTACAATGATTAGCATTTCCCAAAAAGAATAAGGAATGGATTAATAAGCCAGAATGGTTAAAAAATTGGAGATAACTTAATTTGAAAAAGATTATGATTTTTAAATTTCACCTAACACAAATCAGCTATTATAATTCTTTATTAAAATATTAATATCTTTGTATTTAAAATTTGCTACACTGCTGAAACTATTCTTATTACAATTAATGTTAAAATGCATCCCCCTTCAAAAGGATGGTATAAATGTTGGAACAGAATGTCCAAATCATTCTGTGATATGCATGATTTTTATCATACATATATATTACATGTATAATTGTAACCAAAATCATACAATATTTAATGTTTCCAACAAGAGCTATTAGCATCAAATTAATTAATGACATGCCACTTAAGCGTCTTTTCTATTTTTCCCACAGATTTTCCTCTGGTTATTCACATCATTTGAGCACTATTATTTACATGCGTCATATGGCCATTTAGGTGATGTTGATATGCTCTGAATATTACACTATACTTCATTTACATAATGAGCTAAATATGTTTCCTAAGGCTGGTAACTGTAGTCATTTCCTCATCTTCTTACTGAGGACTTTCCAGGCAAATATAATAGAGATGCAGAAGGGAAGAAAGATTATGACCTTGGAAACACAATAGGGCAGGTTCTTCTATGTCTGGGCAATGTTTTCAGTTACCAAAAGATGTTGCCTCGGGCTTCCCTGGTGACGCAGTGGTTGAGAGTCCGCCTGCCAATGCAGGGGACGAGTTCGTGCCCCGGTCCGGGAGGATCCCACATGCCGTGGAGCGGCTGGGCCCGTGAGCCATGGCCGCTGAGCCTGCGCGTCTGGAGCCTGTGCTCCACAATGGGAGAGGCCACAACAGTGAGAGGCCCACATACCACAAAATAAAAAAAAATTAAAAAAAAAGGTGTTGCCTCAAGCGGTAGGACAAAAGATAAAGTTTATTTTCAAAATGTAGGGGAGAGGATGAAATGAAATTAATATCATTGTTATTTAATAAATTCATCACTTTATACACTACATTACTTCTGATGTGTGAATATTACTCATCATTGCTTATTTTATTTATTCATTTATTTAACAAATATTTATTGAGCATCTGCTATGTGCTAGGTACCATAATAAGAACTGGGGATGTGGTGTTGAATAAAACCATACAGAGATACGGTCTCTGTCCTCATCAATAGTACATTATAGTAGGGACACTAATGACAAACAAGTAAACTATTAACGAGATCTACTTGGTGGATGGTAAGCCCTATGAAAACAATAAATCAGAGTAAGAAAATATAGAGTTACTGTTGGGAGAGCGGTTATAATTTTCAATAGAATGATCTTGGAACATCGACGAGAAGATGACGTGTGAGGGGATCTGAATGATTCAAAGTTGTCAGCTATGCAAAGATCTTGGTGTTTGAAAGAAATACAGAAAACTTTATCTGTACTTCATCATGTCATTTAAGTACATCTCTCATAGTTTCATGGCTAAGATGGAGATAAGCAAACTAGGTGTTCAGACAATTGGGTAGATTAAATACTGGTGAACAGCTGTGCCCAGATGGTTCTGATTAAAGAAGCAATGGTACCACAGGGTAAGCAAGGTTCTAGTGGCATGATGTAGGACATTGGCCTTACCCTGGTCCTGGTTACTAATGTGATCAATTACATGAATGGAGTTACAGAAATAGGGACTTCTGCGGCAGTCCATTGGTTAAGAGCCCTAGCTTCTTCTGCAGGAGACGTGGGTTTGATCCCTGTTCGGGGAACTAAGATCGCACATGTCATGCAGTGTGGGCCCCCCCAAAATACCACAGAAATAATAGCGATATTTTTATGGAGGACAGGGAAGTGGGATTGTATTAGATAATAAAGTCTATTTTTTTATGGTGAGTTTTAACATCCTGAATCTATGTAACTACATGTATTTATACTTTCTTTTATGACTTCTTGGTGTTTTGTGTCCTGTTAGAAAGCCCAGCAAGATTATTTTAAAACACACGCATTGATTTCTAGCATTTTATTAGTTATATTTTAGTGTAAGTACTGAGGTAGCAATTAGCTTCGGGTTTTTTTTCCCAAAATGATTTGTCTCTCCTTTCAATACCACTTATTAAGAAACTATTTTTCCTCACTGATTTGAAATGCCACTTTTGTCATAATCTAAATTCTTATATGTATAATAAGTATAGTTACATATATGTCTGGATGATTTATTCTGTTCCATTCATCTATCTCTTCTTGTGTGTGTGCTCATGACTTAAAATTTTAGACATATTCCTGGGATAAAGGGGTTTTTTTATGTAGATGGAGCCTGAACAAAAAGACACAAATTGGTTCAGTTGTATAGTGAGGCAGAAGATCTAGCCCTATCACAGAGGTATTGAAAACAGAGTCACTACTACTGTGACTTTGCCTAAAATTGGAAGTTGACAAGAGTCAGAAGGCCTGAAGGAGCTTATACCTGATGAGGAGTTTGCTCTTCATTTTGTTGGCAGTAGGAAACCTTTGACAAATTTAAATGCAGGGATACAGTCAGAACTCTGTTTTAGAAAGATTATTCCAGTGGCAGAGTAAAGGATTGAGATTGGCTGAATAACGAAACCATTGCAGGTTCAAACTTCCATGTGTAGATTTTTGTTCGTTTTTAACAAATTCTTACTAGGAAACTGAAATCTTTTGTTTATCTAGTCATTAAGTGACTTTGGGCATTTTTCTTCTGTCTTTGCCTATGGAATTATAGATATCTCTTCTTATAATGGTGCTTCTGTGACTTTAGAAAAAAAATTTTTAATGTGGGCTAATCTAGTGACCTTTAAAAGTAAGGTTCTTTGACAAGGGAGAACACACTATTTTTTTGACCAGATTTGCCTTTTGTTCTGTTGTCTGATCCAGGAATCAAACAAACTGTCAGGGAACTCCTCATGGGATTTTTATAGCATGGTGAGTTTTCACCCCAATAGTGCCCTAAAGGAAACCTGTCTGAACAGGAAATTTGAAATGCCTCTCAAAAGGGGAATGCTTTTTCATGGCTAAATGTCAACTCAAAAAAATGGTTTCTTATCTTTATATTCCCAAGGTAGCAATATTGGAAAGATTTTCTTTTCAAAGTCTCTATCTAGAAGGCAAAGAACACAGTTATAAGTTAGGATAGGAGCTATAAATTACATATTAAAAAACTCCCAAAACATGAGTTTTATTTCAGATAAAGTTTGTAATATATGACTTTATTGCCACTTCAACAATGCTTATTTTAATTTCAAGGTTGCAATATATCACTAAATTATTTGATTCTAATCCCTAAAGGAGCAGCCTGAAGACTTTAATTTCCAATATCATTTGAAAAACTAGTTCATTGAATATTTTGTTTTTGAAAATTAATGTGATATACAGCCTTTAAAGTGGGTTCCAAGGGATCCTACCCTCCTAGCATTCACTTTCATGGGTAATACTCTCCTCTTGAGTGTGTCCTGGATGTATTGATTCACTTCTAATGGAGAAAATGTGACAGAAGTTATAGTATGTCACTTCTGAGATTAAGTTGTTAAAAGATTGTGACTTCTGACTTAGGTGATTTATCTCACTCTCTCTTGGATCATTTACTCTGGAGGAAGACAGCTGCCATGTTGTGATGTAGCCCGCCAGAGAGGCCCATCGTTCCAAACAACCAAGGTCTGCCAAGAACCATGTGAGTGAGCTTGGAAATGAATCCCTTCCTTCCCCAGTGAAACGTTCAGTTGCAAGCCTAGTGACTGCTTGACTGTAACCTCATGAAAGACCTTGAGCCAGAGGCAGAAAACAAGTTGTGCCCAGATTCTTAGACCAGAGACACTTTGAGATAGTTGTTTTCTCAAGTCATTAAGTGACTATTAAGTTTCGAAATAATCTTTTCACAACTGTAGATAACTAATACTCTACCTCTATCCCTAAGAAGTTTGTCAATTATATTTAACTGTTTATTGTCTCAAACTGCCATTTTCTCTGCATCAGAGATAGAGACAGTGGGACCCACTGGTTTATACTCATATTTGGTTATTTAAGAGACCCAGTAGTACTCAAGACTCTTTCCTGTTCTGTTACTGTGTGTTTTTTTTTAAACATCTTTATTGGAGTATAATTGCTTTACAATGGTGTGTTAGTTTCTGTTTTATAACAAAGTGAATCAGCTATACATATATGTATATCCCCATATGTGCTCCCTCTTGCGTCTCCCTCCCACCCTCCCTATCCCACCCCTCTAGGTGGTCACAAAGCATGGAGCTGATCTCCCTGTGCCATGTGGCTGCCTCCCACTAGCTATCTATTTTACATTTAGTAGTGTATATATGTCCATGCCACTCTCTCACTTCGTCTGTTACTGTGTTTTTAAAATCACATTTTAATAATAAAATAACAGTAAAATAATACTGGTGAAAACAAAAAAAATTACAAATCTACCTTATTACCATGACAAGGGCAAACCTATTCGTTAATTGTATACTGGGCCTCTCCTTTTCCCCAGATAGAAGAGACTGTTAATTCTCACTGATAACTACCTTTACTTTCACATTTCCTAGCCTCCTTTGCAATGACGTTGTCCATGTGACAATTTTTGACCATTAGAATGTGTATAAGTCTTGAGTGTCACATACAGGCCAAGGTTGAAGATCTGATGTGCCTTTCCCAGACACTGCCCCTAACCTCCCACTGGCTATTTGATGTTAAGGCAACAATAAGCCCCCGACTGGAAGCAGCCTGAGCCCCTAAGTCACGGCTTATCAGAAAACTCCCTAGTTTATAATTGACTGGTCCAAGAACAGGTCATATTTGTTACCCAGTGTTTCCCATCTTATCTTGATTAACATCCTCCCAACCCTTACACCCACTCCAATCTCATAAGGAGGAAAGATCTTTTGTTGTTTTAACATTAACATAGTCTAAGCATTTGTTGTAACTGATTGGGATAACATGTTTGAGCTGCTAAATTGTGCCTAGAAATAGAAACTAAAATGGTTTACATTAATTATTCTCTTAAGAGCAGAAGGTCTCAGACAGGAAAGAGCACAGAGAAGACAGGTGCAAAAAAATGGGCTGGAGTTTATTTGGTTCGGGTTTATTTAGAATTATTTGTTTTTCCTGTGCAAAATCAAAAAGGAATAGTGAATTCTGAGTGGTGAGTAGTGAAACTTAGGGGAAATAGATGTGTGAAGAAGATTTTTAGAACATAGTTCTGGGTGGTATGCAATATAATTCCCTGTGTCACTTCTTTTAGGGCTTCAGTAAATTTTTCATTGTTTTCCAGCAGTCCTTTGGATGGTAAAATAATATGACTTTTGTATAAGTAAAGAATTTAGTTACACTAAAAATGTTTTATTGATGACTTACTTTGATCCAGATATTGTGCTAGAAGCTGCAGGTCCAAAACTGAACGAGATAGATATCATCCTCCCTTACACAACAAGAGCAGACTTCTCATTAACCTCTAGGAGTTTACAGTGTAGAGTAAGATACAGAAATTAAATAATTACAGTAATGTGTTGCAATATGATAAGTGTTATGATAAGGGAAGAAGAAGATGCTAAGGAAACACAGAGGAAGATCTCCTAACGTAGATAGGCAGGCAGGCAAGACTTCTAAGGGGAAGCGACAGGTAAGCTAGAACCAAAAATGTGTGTAAGAGCTATACAGGCAAAGGGTGTAGGGAGTAGTTTAGACAGTTCAGTGGAAATGTTTGTGCCCGGTAAATGGGAGATCTTCTTAGAACAGTTATTTTAGTTTCTTTCTGCAGGCTCTTCACAGAGCTTAGACCTGAGTTCATAGAGCCAGGTTAAGGGACCATTGTAGGTTACCATGCTACCCTCCTTGAGAAATGTTCCCTATCCCAAATGCCCACACAAACACACATCAGTTTCCATGCAAACTCAAGAAAAAGACCTCTTGAGTCTACACAATTCAACTGACTCATTCAAACAAATTTCAAACAGCACCTGCCCTATCACCTCCTTAGACATGTCTGAATTCCTCCAGTGGGCAAATCATGGCTTCAAACCATTACTATTCCACATACACACATCAAGTATTTGTCTATGATGCTCTGTAATCTTAATACATGGGTTTAGTGAGAGCTTAATATTTTATTATATTAATATAGTCTGATTTATTTATCGGTCCATCAGTTTGGAGACCTTTACATTGTTAATGACATTTTCCAATTATAGTTAACATTTTAATTAATGCCTTTAGACATCTATTTTCTGTTGCCTTATTTTCTTACATAAAGCCTTAGGAATTAATTACTGGATTGCTGAAGCATTAAGGCACCATGGAAAGAACATGACTAAGATTATTTTACCATTCCTTCTCACTCAAGTTACTTCACTTTTTAAAGCATTGATTTCCTTATCTGTAAAATGGGAAGAATGATAGGACCTATGTCATAAATATGTTGTGAAAAGTAATTAAGCAAGTTCACGTAGGTAAGGCTTAGAAGACAGTGTCTGGTGCCTAGAAAACACTGCTGCAGGGAATGCTGTTGAGGTGGTCAGAACAGAAGCTGGGAAAACAGTTGTAAAGCTAATCGCAGTTGTCTGGATGAGAGATGATGGTAGCTTGGACTCACAGCATGGTAGTGAAATTAGTGAAAGGTGTATGGCTTCAAGAAATATCTCATATGTAGAACTGAGAAGATTTGCCCATGGGTTAATGCTTAGAGGAGTGGTGAAAGAAAGAGAGGAGTCAGGAAAACTGTAAGGTTTTTGTACTGAGCAATGGAAAGGATAAAATGATTATATTCTGAAATGGGGAAGATTGGGGGAAGTGCAGATATGGGGACCACAATTAAGAACTTGGTTTGAATATGTTAAATCTGAAATGTCTATCAGGCATCCAAGGAGAGATATCAAGTAGGCAATTAGATATACAAGCCTGGCGTCTAGGAGGAGAGCAACAGGCTAGATAATAATGGTGGGAGTCTTCCACCTCTAGGTAGTATTTAAAACCAAGTAACTGGACAAGATCACCAAGGGAGCAAGTATAGGTAGAAAAGGGAAGAGGTCCAAGGGCTGACCTCTGGGCCTCTTCAACCTTTATTGTGCGGAGAGATGAGGAAAACCAGCAAAAGAGATTGAGGAGGAGGGATTGTGAGGTAGGATGAAAGGCAGGTAAGTGTAGTGTCACAAAAATATTGGGAAACAAATATTTCACTCTGGAGTTTGACTGTGAATGATTTTGGAGAGGGTCTAGGCTCTCAAGATGGGGAAAGGCTGACAGGGAGAGGTTGTTGTTGGAGAAACAGACACTAGACTCTGAAGTCAGAGAGATTCAAACTTGAATATAGGTTCTACCAGCACCAGACGTGGTACCTTGAACAAGTCACTAAACCTCTGTCTACTTAATTTTTCTCATGCAGTAAATGGACATAAACAATACATAACACACTGGGTGGTTGCAAAGACTAATGAGATAATTCATGCAGAGCTGAGCACTCAGAAAATCCTGCGTATACAGTAAGCACTCAAAAAATATGGATGAGTTATTTTACTAGCAGTCATTACTATTACTAGTACAGTCCATTTTAACATAGAGTTGTGAATAAGGAATAAAATTGTTTGGCACTCTCTTAACATAGTGCCTGGCACATGACAGGTTATCAAGAAATAGTGTGTACATATGTCTATGTACACAGTCACAAATGTATGCACTTTTATAAAACTCTTGAGACAACGTCTGGCAAACTGTGTAAAAATTATGGTAATAACTGCCAGTTTCATCATGGGCTAACCGCAGTTCTAAGCAACTTACATCACCTTAACTACTCTTGGAGGAAGTCACTATTGCCCCTTATCAGATAACAAGTTAAGAAACAAGCAAAGAGAGGGTGAATCCCTTGTTCAATTTCATCAGGCGAGCATGACTTGAAGCCCATGGTTTGGCTCTAGCACCACTCTCTTACCCCCTACACTGTAGTGCTCCTCAGTAGTAATGTCAGCATTAGTAGCAAGCTGTGAGTATCAGAACAATAATGGGTAAACTTTCAAAGGTGAGAGGTGGTTGTGGTTAAGGCAGCCAGCTTGCTCATCACTGTAATGTTTGTCTTTGGGGAATGATCATCTTTGTGCCTTTGGGCCCAGTAAGTGCTCTCTTCCTAAAAGGGCCGTCCATTGACACGAACTTGTGCTGAGATCCTAGAACCTCTAAGCAATGATTTCTTGTCTTAATGTAAAAGGTAACGTTCTCATTGCTTCTATTCCTTTCTCAATTCTCCACCGAGAGCTCTTTGCTGACTTACTATGGATTTCAGTTTCCCAACTCTGTTTATACGCTTCACAGTAATCATCTAATGGTCTCCAGAAATAATAGGAATAATAGGATATTATTTTTCATTGAGTACTGTGGAAAACTTCAGAATGAGTGATAGCTTGTCTTTGTTTTGATTGTTTCATGTTTTGAATTTCTTCTAATTTTATTACTGTTGTTTGTTGTGCCCTGAATTATGGAATTAAGATTATTTCACTAACATTGTAATTTATGCTCTGTGTGTAGCTTGTGCTTGGGAAAAGGAAGGTATTCTTTCTGTGCTAATAATATTTTGACAAGGTAAATGTATATATTTTGAAATCTTTGCAGTATATTTTTCCAAACCAAAAAAATCCTCTAAACAGTTTTAACAGGTTTTATATGTGTACAACTTTTGAGTAACAGCTCATGATAAAGAATCCAAAAAAAGTTACCAGCTATGTGCTTTCTTTCTCTAAATATTCTACTGCAGTGCTAATGAGGTCATGGCAAATTAGAAGGAAGGGAATGAGTATTCAAAGATTTATTGAGGAAGGAACTATATTTAAAATACACTATATATTCTTTTATGCCCTTGAAAATATTGAATAATTCAGGTCAAGTGTAGATACCACACCCAAACTTTTCTAACCCATGTATTATAACTATGTCATTGTCTTTCCATTTCCTAAACAAAAACAAAATAGAACAAAACCATAACTATTTCACTGAGGACTTGCAATGTCTTCATTTTTTTCTAGATTTATTGAGGTATAATTAACAAAATTATATATACTTAAGGTATACAACATGATGGTTTGATATACATATACATTATAAAATGATTATCACAATCAAGTTAACACATCCACCACCTCACATAGTTACCTTTTTTGTCGAGGTGATGATGGTGAACACTTAAGATCTACTCTCTAGCAAATTTCAAGTACACAAGACAGTGTTATAAACTACAATCACCATGAGGTATATTAGATCCCCAGAACTTATTCATCTTATAACTGAAAGTTTGCATCCTTTGACCAACATCTTATTTTCCTCACATCCCAGTGTCTGGCAACCACCATTCTATTTTCTGTTTCTATGAGTATTTTTCCCTAAGATTCCACATATAAGTGATGCCATACAGTATTTATCTTTCACTCTTTGACTTATTTCACTTAGTATAATGCCCTCCAGTTTCATCCATGTTGTTGCAAACGGCAGGATTTCCTTCTTTTCACCTCTGAATAATATTCCATTATATATATAATATAATAATATATCAATATAATATATATCATAATATCATATGTATCATAATATATATCATATATATTTACCACATCTTCTTTATC
Source organism: Globicephala melas (assembly GCF_963455315.2). Taxonomy (NCBI): domain Eukaryota; kingdom Metazoa; phylum Chordata; class Mammalia; order Artiodactyla; family Delphinidae; genus Globicephala; species Globicephala melas. The sequence goes on along the minus strand of NC_083335.1, from coordinate 20,764,276 downwards.
CATTCATCTTTCAATGGACACTCCAGTTATTTCCATGTCTTTGTTATTGTGAATAATGTTACAATGAACATGGGAGTGAAGATATCTCTTCAAGATATAGATTTCATTTCCTTTGGATATATACCTAGTAATGGAATTGCTGGATCATATGGTAGTTCTATTTTTAGTTTTGTTGAGGAAATTCCATGTTGTTTTCCATAGTGGCTGCACCAATTTACATTCCCACCAATAGTGCACATGGGTCACAATGTCTTCATAGTTATAGCTAGTGAAAGTTAGGTACAACAGATTCTTTGGGGCATACTGCAGCGAGGGTTGTGGAAAGAACTCAAGATTAGAAAGACAGACAATTGGGTTCTATTCTTGACTTTTCCTCAACTGAGTGGGTGACTTGAGGCAAGTTCCTTCATTTTCCTTGGCTTCAGTCGTCTCATTTGGAAAAGTAGACAAACTAGATGGGTGGTTTTAAAATCATTTGATAGGTGGGGCCTCTTTTAAAAAATGACTTCTTACATCATGAATAGCTAAAATTGGAGTCCCTGAGGTCACTCAGTGGAACTCTGGAAACTTGCAAAATGACAACATCAACAATAGTAATAATTTAAAGGCTGACATTTGATTATCCACTTGCCTAATGCTTACTGGGAAAATATTGACCTACTATGAGTCAGGCATTATTATAGGTTGTGAGAAAATAGTGGTAAGCTGAATAAAGTTTGTGCTGTCAAGGAACTTACTTTCCATTTGAGATTTTACCCCAAACTTGGCTCTGACCTTTGCATTGCTCATTGAACGAAACACAAATCTCCCTGGCATTTCAGGCCCTCAACCACAAGACCCCAACTGCTGCTCTCAGCTTTTTACCTCAACACCCCTCTAGGTGTGTCTCAGAATTTTTCCAGAGTGGAAAGTTCACTATTCCTGACATTTCTTACAATTCATAATGGCCTTCCTACTTGCCTTTTCCCAAGTTGTTCTATTTTCCCACATCATACCCTGCTCCCATGTCTATCTCTTAAAACTCTACTGGTTGTTCAAGGAGCAACACATATGGTACATAATCTCTTCACATGAAACCTTTCAGTGTGCACACTCCCTCAACCCCAAGCTGTATTTGATTCATCCTTACTTTGTAATTCCATAACACAAGAAATCACTTTTTAGATACTTAGGCATTTAATTAATTTCACCCTGTATTATGCCCCTTTATGTACTTGTCTTTTGGGTCTCTCTTTGGCTGCTTCCATATCAAAAAGACTTTGACCACTGGCACCACATAGTCTTCATTGGTCATATAGAAATTTTAGAGTTTTGGTTTACATGTCGCACTTGGTATGAAATATTTATAGGGCACTGGATGAATATTTACTCCTTTGAAGTAACAAAAGATATATCTGAGAATTATTTTATCTTTATTTTTAAAAAGTACTTTGGTTATGAATAAAAATAGTCAAAGGCTAATATTTATTGAACACTTACTATGTGCAATTCACTGTTCTAAATGTTTTCTATGTCTTTGAGGTAGGTAGATAAAAGTACTGAAAATTAATAACCTGTCCAAGGTACATAGTTTAGGAAGTGATGCAGCTGGGATCTCAACCCACACAAGCTAATTCCAGACTCCATGTCTTTAATATCTTTAGTACTATGTGGCATTTTCATATTATTCTTTGTAGTTTCTGTATAGGGTTAAGCTTTTCAAAATTAAAGACTGTTAATAAGATATCAAAGAACACAAATGGCACAACAAGAGTTAGCTAGGATGGAATAAACCTGTGTTCAATACGGACATATTTTTGACAAGGTAAGTAGAAATATTTACTTGATAAGTAAAACGGACCATAGGTTGGTAACCTGAATTATAAAATCCATGTTAATTCAACCCTTTTCTTTTTCTAATCATCAGGCATAATTGTTTCAGAGGAAGAGCCAGTGCTAATTAAATATCACCCAGCATCAGAGGAATCCATTCCAGGGCCTGCATCAGAAGAGGAGGGCAGCACTAGGACTCTGGTTGGCCCTTTTAGAGGAAAAGATGCACTTAGTGCCTAATAGGACTATTAGGTGAAGGGATGAGATACGATCTGCACAATAACAAAACTGTTGTCTACCAAGTTTCCGCAGAGTGTCATCATGGTATTTAAGAAGGAAGAACCAAGATTTCTAATTCAATAGGATGTGCCACAGAGGTTGTGTGTGATATTAGACTGAAAGTTCTTCTTGGATCCAGCAAGTCTGCATCCATCTCCAGAGGAACCACTTATACATGGCCATTGCTATGGGTGTTACTTGTTAGCTGTGTGACTTTGTGCAGGATTATCCTCAATGTCCTCTTCTGTAAAGCTGATATAATTAAAACAGACTTCCTAGGGCTTTGATCACAGTAAGATGTCATTTATGTAAAGTATCAATGGTAGTGTATGACACAGAAAAAGGGTTAAGTGGAACTGCCATTTTTATTATTGTTACAGCTGTCAAATAGCTATTTCTGACATAAATTGGCACTTTAATTGACACACAGACATTGCATTCTGAGACAACAACCAGACTGTAGATCTAAGAGCTGTATTGACTATGGTTGTTTATAAAAATCCCTGTCCTCAATTTTCTCATTTATAAAATGGGAATAATAAAAGTAATAACCTTATAGTATTATTGTGAAGAATAAATGAGTTAAGGTACATAAAGTCCTTAAAATGATTTATGGCACTCAATTTATGATATTATTATTATTGTTATGGTGGTTGCTATTGTTGTTGTCTTTTAGCAGTTTCCAAGACTCCTCTGGATAAAAGCAGGAAAAGGAGAGAAAAGAAACTCAGGAAGTGCAAGAATCTGTTTGAAAAGGAGAAATTGAATTCTACTTTTATTTGAGGTAGATGAAGGCAATAGAAAAAAGTAGTGCAAAGGTCTTAGCCTTTTATTAATTCTATGAATTTTGGAATATTCTCTTTACCAGTGCCCAGATCTTCCCGTCAAGTACTCTGGACAGGGGCTAGGCTGACTGAGGCACTTTAGATTAGACAGTCAGAGAAGGACGTAACCTTTGAGATGAGACCTAAATAACTAGGAGTCTGCTCATTGGATTTCTGTGGGGAGAACCTTCCAAACAGAGGCACCACCATTTGTACCCAGGTCCTAAGATGGAAAGAGCATGGCATGTTTCAAGAAGAGCAAGGAGACCAGTGAGCAAGTAAGAGATGGGTACAGAATGAGAACAGCAAGGTGACAACAGGTTGGATCTTCCCCAGTTTTATTGAGGCTTACTTGACACATCAAATTGTATAAATTTAAAGTGTACAATGTGAATAATTTAATATATGTATACACTGTGAAATGATTAACTGAATAAGGGTTTTGTTTTTTAACACATCTACCACCTCACATAGTTACCTTTAAATTTTTTGTGTGTGTGGTGAGACTGCTTAAGATCTATTCCCTTAGCAAATTTCATGTCTACAACACAGTATTATTAACTATAGTCATCATGCTGTGTATTCGACCTTCAGAACTTATTTGTCTTATAATTGAAAATTTGTGCTGTTTGAGCAACATCTCCCCATTTTGTGTACACCTCAGGCCCTGGCAATCACCTTTCTACTCTTGGTTTCTATGAGTTTGATTTTTTTTCAGATTTCACATATAAGTGTTACCATACTGTATTTATCTTTACTCAAACTGAAGAAATGGAAATAAATATTCTATGGAAATAGAAACCAAAAGAGAGCAGAAGTTCATATATTTTTATCAGACAAAATACACTTTATGTCAAAAAGTATAACAAGAGACAAAAAAGGTCATTATATAATGATAAAAGTGTCAATTCACCAGGAAGATATAACAATTGTTAATATATATGCATCCAACATTGGAACACCTGTTAGCAAATGTTAACAGGTCTGTTTTGTCTGAAGGCAAAAGAAGACCTCAATGTTTCACTTTGAACAATGAATAGATCATCCAGATAGAAGAGCATTAAAAAATATTAGATTTGAACTACACTTTAGATCAAATGTACCTAACATTTACAGAACATTCCACCCAACAGCAGCAGAATTAACATTCTTCTCTAGCACACACAAAACATTCTCCAGATATGTTAGGTCACAAAACAGGTCTTAGTAGATTAAGAAGATTAAAACCATACCAAGTATCATTTCTGACCACAACAGTATGAAATTAGAAATCAATACCAGGAGGAAAGCTAGAAAATTCACAAATATGTGAAAATTAAATGACACACTCCTGAATAATCAATGGGTCAAAGAAGAAATCAAGAAAGAAATTTTAAAAAATCTTGAGACAAATGAAAATGGAAACAGAACATAACAAAACTTATGGGATGCCACAAAAGGAGTTTTAAAAAGGAAGTTTATAAACATCTACATCAAGAAAAAAGAAAGCTCTCAGGTAACTAATTCATACCTCAAGGAACTACAAAAATAAGAAACTAAGCCCAAAGTTAGCAGAAGGAAGGAAATAACAAAGATCAGAGCAGAAATAAATAAAATAGAGACTAAAAAATAACAGGAAAAGTTCAAAGAAGATAAGAACATTTTTTTTAAAGGTAAAACAGGATCTTATAGGGTCTTATGGTCTACTTTAAGACATTTTAATTTTATTCTAAGTATACCCATAGGCCATTGGAGAGTTTTGGACATGGGAGTGTCATGAACGAATTATTCTTTTTAAAAGGTCACTCTGTCTGCCATATGGAGAATAGACTGTATGAGAGTGGGCATAGTGGACAAGAATAGAAGCAGGGAGACCAGTGAGGAGGCTACTGCAGTGTTCCAAGCAGTCAGGTGATGATGTGGCCACCTTCATTCCCTGTGTACTGTACTTCCTACAGGCTGGGGGATGCAGTGAACCCACCTACAATAGAATAGGAGTTACTCCCTCCATATCTCTGGAATTATTGTGAATATCATTACTTATAAGCTACCCTTTTGAGACTGGAGGCCCTCCAGGAGGCTGTTTCTTAGGCCAATTGCATCCTTGCATCCTAGTTTCAATCATCATATTAACACCTAATTGAGATCTGTAAAGGTAAAATGGAAAAAAAGAGCCAAAAAGAAATCTGTGCCAGTGTAAACCCAACTCCAATCACCTGACCACTCCCTACCCCAATCCCTTGCTACCTCATCATGCATTATCCTTATTATTTGTATTCAAAGGCCACTCAAGGACATACATCTCTGTTGACTTGCTCTTGTTTGCTTCACTTTAATCTTTCTATGAACATCCTCTAATTTTCTGTCAAGATTACTCATTCTGCAAGTTGTGTTCTCCCTTGAAAATGGCTCCACCCAGACCATGCTCAAGTCTTGGCACTTTTAGAGTACCATAGCAGGGCGGACTTCAGTGAATGCTACACAGCACTCCTCAGGAATGGAGCTACAGTCAGTTGTTTTTCTGCCACAGGACCAAAGTCCTTATAGATTCTAAAGCTGGGAATCAGGGTCCACCCAGCCAGAGTCAGGCAGTGGTACACTAAGCTAACAGTTCTCTAGACACTTAACTTTTTGAGAGCCAAGACTGTTTGCTTTTTCTCTATCTACTTTCAGCACCGAACCATGACGATACACATAGTAGCTGCTCAGAGATGCGTGTTAGATTGATTCATTGGCTACTCTATGAACACTCATGGCCACAAGATAAGGATATGCAGAACAGATTCTTCTTTCAAACTTTAGAATTCTAGACTGCCAGAAGCCACATAGTTCAATGTTTCTACAGATTACATCATGTATAGAGCCTTTATAAAGTGAAAACCAATCATCTTTTATCTCTAGTGTTGACAAAAATCATGTTTATTTTAATGTATGTTACTTAAATGTATGCCAACGTAGCACTAGGTTTAGACTCCTATGCTTATAGTTGTTATATGGCTATAACGTGAAAACATATTGAGAAATTAAACACAAAGCAAAATTAAAAGAACAATAATATTAAAGTAGCTACATGAATTTAATGTGATGGAAGACATCTCACTGAAACTAAAGTGTAGCTTATCATATGAATATAGTGCTGATTCCTAAGGTACAGGCTGCAGAGATTTCTGTATGTCTAAGTTAAGACATGTTGGATGATGACTCAATTCTTCCACCACTTTCTGTATTCGTACTATGAAAACTTTGTTCAGATGACATACAGTGACATCTTTTGGCTTTCATTTGTCAGGATGACATCAACAAAGGCCAACTGTGCCTTGTACTTCTGCTCTTCAAATTAGCCATGGTGCTCGTGGCGTCATGGTCACAACCCCATAGGGGCCCTGAAATCACATGTAGTATCTATGTTTAAGGTAATCATGCAGGTGACAAGGGGTAGAATTACATACCTTACTTATGTTATTTGTTTTATAGATAATCATCAGAACGAATGCACACAGACGCATGCACACAATCTTATTTCAAGGAAATTTCAAGTCCCCTGAAAAGGTGATTTGAGAGTACAGTTTTATAACTACAGATATTATACTGGTTGACAATTGTGCATATAAAACATAAAGTTATTACATTTCAGCCTTGTAGGATTTCATAGAATCTCAAGCCTGAGATTTTAGGAAATCAGAGTGTTAGGGTAGAGCTGCTTAACAACATAGCATTGTAAGATCTATCCATTCTTTGGTATGTTCAGGTACTGGAGTAATCGTCCAAATTTTGGAGTGCTAATGTTGGCCCTATCCCTGATTATAATATTGAAAACATCAACTCTTAGACCCTCAGTATTTCTTTTCTATAAAATGAGGATCATAATCTCTCTCTTGCTATCCTCACAGGGTAGATGTAGAAGCCATTGAAATGACAGATGTGAAAAAGCTTTGCAAATCATAAAAGACTGTGTACTAGTGGACCTCATTATTTCTTATACCCTTTACCTTATTGATAAAATACATCCTGGAAACAGAAACAGGAGAAGGTTCAGTCTTGATTTTGCCAGTTGGCCCACATCTGAGATGATCAGCAAGAGAATTTGAGTTTACTCAGTACTAATATTTAGCATCACATTCTTCAAAGGATAAGTAAACTTTATACTGGAATTAAGTTTATTTTGTTTCTATCCACTTGGGTTTACTAGGATATACATAGGAGGCTTTACCAAATGGCCACCTCACCCCAAGGTTTTAATTTTGCTCTGAAAGGTTCTGATAACCTTAGTGACCTTGAAATAACCAATGAGAGAAGGTATCCAGGGAAGGGATAAATAATTCTCTAACCACCATTATCAATATTGCTATATAAAATTTTTAAAATATCCCTGCACTTCTTGCAATTTTGTGTGTAAGCTGATGTCTGTTCAGTCCAAATGATTTGGGCTGGTAGCCACACATACTAATTTTGCACAGAAGCATTTCAGAAACTTAATTAAGCTGGCAGGTTGTGTCCCCTTCATGGTCCTTCTTGAATGCAGTCACATTTGCAAAACTTAAAGGCAAGCTGAAGATCATCTTGGCACGATGCAGTGTTTCAAAATTTTTTTGTTTAAATGGTAGTATTTAACACACCTGGTAAAAAATGGTTTTATTTCCTATTCATAGTTTCCAGAACACTCCAAACTCTCTGTGTCTCCTGCTAGCATTTCTACAAGTTGCTCCCCGGCTTGAATAGCTCCCTTCCTTCCTACAACCACCCCTCCACATTTGATATAGTTAAATTCTCCTGCTTCTCAAGGCTAAGGTGAGATATACCCTCTTCCAGTTGACTTGCATCAGCACTTCTGATTCTACTCAACTTGTGCTTAGGTATTCCTTCATGTCTTTCTTTCTATTTATGTTATCCATGTTAGATTTATCTGTGTATTTGTTTTATAATTTTTCTATGCATGGATGAAGGAAAATGATGAAGTATCATTCATTCTTGTATCTAGCATGCTTAGCAATACTTACCTTATAGAGTTATTATGAGTATTAAATAAACTAATATAGTTCATTGGTTGAATTTCATCCCCCCAAATTCACATGTGGAAGTCTTAACCCCCAGTACCTCAGAATGTGACTTTATTGGAGATGGGTCTTTGAAGAGATAAGTTAAAATTAGTTCATTAGTGTGAGCCCTAAATCAGTGTGGCTGCCATCCTTATAAAAAGGGGATATTTGGACACAGAGACACACATAGAGGGAAGATGACATGAAGAGACACAGGAAGAAGAAGGCCATCTACAAGCTCAGGAGAAAGGCCTGGAATGAATTCCTCCCTCATAGCTCTCAGGAGGAACCAACCCTACTGACACCTTGATCTGGGAATTCTAGTCTCAAGATTGTGAGACAATAAATTTCCATTGTTTAAACAACCCAGTTTATGGTACTTTGTTATGACAGCCCTAACAAAGTAATACACGCATGTGAAGCTTCTGGCCAATATTGGCAAATGTATTCAATCGAATTAAATGTGAACTTTTCAATGAAGCCTCCCCTGTCCTCTCATTTCCTGTCCTCCCTTCCCTCTTTTATTTCTCTCCACTGCATTTATCAACATGTAAGTATAATCTGTTTTACTTCTTTTTTGTTTATTGTCTTGTTTCCTTACTAGAATGTAAGCCCTATGAGGGCAGAGATATGTGTCTGTTTCCTTCCTTGTATCACCCAGAAGACTGCCTGGCATGTAGTAGATATTTAATAAGTATTAATTAGGTGACAGCTACTGCTGCTATTATTGGTAAAAGGTGGATTATCTCCCTCAACACCATCCCTGAATACTAATATATATTCATTCAGTATGCTTAGTACCTGACACTGAGCCAGGTGCCAGGGATAGAGAAATAAATAAGATGTAGTCTCTCTTCACAAAAGGCTTATATCTAGTAGAGGGAGACAGATATGTAAGCAAACCAATGCTCCAAAAATGTTTCTTTTCCAAGAAAGGAATCTGTCCAGGGTAGGGTGGAGAACTTATAACCCTTGAGGATCTTTCAAAAAGGGAGTGTTTCTCTTCCCACTCTCATGGGCCCATCCTCTATTTATTTTGTTTTGAACAGTCCACAAACTGGATTTATAGATTCTAAGTCTACTCAATGAAGGGCACTCTGTTGCCCTTACACTGCTTTCAGTGTTTCTAGTCTTACAAGTACACACAGTGTTCTTTTCTGTACCAGTGGCCTTGGTCTTGTATACAGAAAGCTGTAGACTAGAAAATCAGTCACAGAATGAAAGAATGATTATATTTTTTTCTGTACATGACTATAGAAAGTTAATCAAAAGTGAGTATCATCATATAGCCCAAAGAATACTGGACTAAGCATCAAAGTGTTCTGAGTCAGAATTTTAGCTTCTCCACTTCCTACATCTGTCATTTTGAGCAAGTCACTTAAATTCTGAGTCACAATTTTCATATCTGTGTAATACAGTTAGAATACTTACCCTACTACTTTAATGGTCGTTTATTGTCATCAGGGGCCTGCAGGATATTAGAGTAGATAAGGACCTTAGAAATCATCTAGTTCTACTTCTCATTCTGCAAATGAGATTCAGAGAGGTTAAATAAATTTAGCCTGGGGGTATAGCTAATGAGGTCAGGATTCAGTCACACATTTCTCCAATCATTCCACTATATTTCAATGACTTTCCATACTCTGCTAACAATTCAAATGGCAATAAGAAATGGGTTCAGTTATTTTATAAATTCATATCTTAAAATTGATATGGAAGTGCCTCTTGGTAACTGCTAAGAAAATCACAAAGCAACAAGTCTGTATTCTTTAGTCTACAATGGTTGAATATTTATACTGAGCCAAGTTTTAAAAGGCTTAATTCAGTTTCATGCCAATAACATTACTTACAAATGCTAAATTCAATCCAAAAATTTACAGAGTGGAAGAGAACAAAACAGGGAATGTCTTTGTTTTTTTAATTTTTTTTTTTTGAAATTTATTTTGTCCCCTGTTGCTTATATTTAAATGACAAATTCCCTTCTATTCTAAAGGAGGATTTAGCTGAAAGAAAGGTATTCTCTATTCGGAAAAAGAAATATTTTCTATTCATGAAACAAAGTTTGAAATTGAATTAAAATAATTTAATTACAATATATAATTACCTTCCACAATCTTTAAAGTCAAGAGGCCCATGGGATCTGGCTATTTGTAGAGATGTTTAATCCTTTTTTACTTTAGTATTCATTAAACAAAGTTAATTCCTTCCTAACTTCCCTCTGACACACATTATGCCTCTAAAAAAGAAAAGACCTTAAACAGAGACCTTCATTTAAACAGAGTTTCTGAGTATGTCAAATTATTCAGGCAAAAACTCACTGAACACCTTAAACAATATTTCCAAATAGATGACATTGTGTTTCAAGAACAAAAAAAATGTTAAATAAACTATTGGGGCATGAATTAAGCTATCAATGGGAAATCTCAGTGAGCTGCAAATGCATGCCTAACTGAGATTGCAATATCATTCCCAAGTTTAGCCATCACTTGAAAGACTTTTACGCTAATCTACACCAAATTAAGGGAATGAAAAAGTAGAGGTGACTAATTATACTCCAATAAAGATGTTAAAAAAAAAAAAGTAGAGGTGAATGTTTAAGAGATGTATATCCAGTTATGAAAAATCTAGTTCAAAGTTCCAAGGTACCTTTTAGTTTCTAGCAGATGCATATGGATGATGAGTAACTTTCCTTTGAAAAATAATGTCCCAGCCACTGAGGTTGTACCTTAGTTGGTTGCCCGCTATACCTCGTTCTTTAGCTAGAAAATATAAAGGACCACATCAAGAGGAAATTTGAGAGAATAGAAGATTCTGGGAAGATGGCAACCATAATGGAGTGTGTGTGTGTGTGTGTGTGTGTGTGTGTGTTCAATAAATTCTCCAAGGCAGAGTTAACAGGGAAAGAAATTTTTAAAATGCACATACAAAATTTACAACAATATTAGGTGACGGGAATTACCATGAAATGCAAAATAAAAGTAGGTGGGGAGAACCATTTGATGGCAAAGAGAACTGTCTGATAAGAGCAACTATGCTAGAGTAAGGAATGAATCAAAAGTATTATAATGGTCCTGATCACCAAAGAGTAGTAATTAGAATGCTCAATGGACTAGGGTAAGAATAGCCTCTAAAATGGATCAGGAACTTTGCAGGCTCCGATTTATGGATGCGAGTGCAAGGGGACCATAAGAAGATCTTATGGTGGTGGAATGACATGGTGTCCATGAAATTCCCAAAGAAAGCAACCAAAATTCTCATCAACAACAACAATAACAAAAAACTTCACACTGGGTAGAAACTTCTGGGAATATATTGCAAATTGAACAGGACAGACATAGCAATAAAAAAAAATCAATAAATTCAAAGAGGAAGAAGGGAGCAGAATCACCAGGTCCCAGGAAGTATGGGCTTGTTTCTAGCATTTACTGTTTGTTTTCTATATTCTTATATCTTTTGTCCTCATTTCCTCCATTACTGCCTTATTTTGTATTTAATTATTATTTTTTAAAATTATTTTTTGTAGTGTATCATTTTTATTTCCTTCTCATTTCCTTTGCATATATTTTAGATGATGTCTTATTTGTGGTTACCATGTGGATTATAATTACCGTCCTAAATTTTATAATGATCTAGTTTGCATTAATATTAACTTAGCTTCAGTAGCTACAAAATATCTGTTCCTGTAGAGCTCTGTCCCTCCTCCCCCTTCATGTTGTGGTTGTCACAAATTACTTCATATACATTATGTGCTCATTAATATGGATTTATAATTATTGCTTTATTCATCATGTTTTAGATCACTTAGGAAGTAAAAAGAAATGTTACAAATCAAAAATACGACACTGACTTTTCTATTTACCTATTAGCTACCTTTACCACAGATTTTTATGCCTTCATATGACTTCAAATTCCTGTCTAGTGTCTTTTCATTCCGGTCTAAAGAACTCATTTTTGAATTTCTTAATAGAGCAAGTCTATTAGCAATGATTTCCCTCAGCTTTTGTTTATCTAGAAATGTCAATTTCTCCTCATTTTTGAAGGATAGTTTTGCCAAATATAGAATTCTTGGTTGACAGTTTCTTTTTTTTCTTTAGCACTTTAAAAATGTCATCTTATTGTCTTCTGGCCTCCATGGTTTCTGATGAGAAATCTACTGTTGATCTTGGAAATCTGCTATAACACCTTGTGTATGATAAGTTGCTTCTTTCTTGCAACAGTCAATATTCTCATTTTGTACATTTCTTTTGACACTTTAATTATAATGTGTCAGTGTGAATATCTTTGAATTGATCTTTCTTGGAATTAATTGAGCTTCTTGCATGTGTAATCTCATGCCTTTTTCAAATTTGTAACATTTCTGGCCATTATATTTTCACATATTATTTCCTCCCTTTTCTGTCTCTCTTTTCCTTCTTAGATTCCCATTATTCATATGATGGTATGCTTGATGGTATCCCATAGGTCTCAGCCTCTGTTTATTTTTCTTCATTCTTTTTTTTTCTTTCTGCCCCTCCTACTGGACTATTTAATTATCTAATCTTCAAGTTCACTGATGCTTTATTCTTTATAATCAAATACGCTATTGAATCTCTCTAGTGAGTTTTCACTTCAGGTATTGTATTTTTCAGCTCCAAAATATCTGTTGGTTATTTAAAAAAATAATTTATAATATTTATTGATATTTTCTACTTGTTTATACACTATTACCCTGGCTACATTTAGCTCTTTGTCATGGTTTTCTTTAGCTATTGAGAATATTTTAGACATTTGATTTAAAGTCTTTAACAAATCAAAGGTGGGGGGCTTCCCTGGCACCGCAGTGGTTGAGAGTCCGCCTGCCAATGCAGGGGACATGGGTTCGTGCCCCGGTCCGGGAAGATCCCACACGCCACGGAGCAGCTGGGCCCGTGAGCCATGGCCGCTGAGCCTGTGCGTCCGGAGCCTGTGCTCCGCAACGGGAGAGGCCACAACAGTGAGGCCTGCATACCGCAAAAAAAAAAAAAAAAAAAAAAAAAAAATCAAAGGTGGGTACTTCCTTGAGGGCAGTTTTCGCTAATTTCTTTTGTGAATGGGCTAAATTTCTGGTATCTTAGCATTGTTAAATTTTTGTTGAAGGCTGAACATTTTGTTTTCTGTCTGAAAATCAGATCCTTCCCTCTTTTGTAGATGTATCTTAGCTGTTTGTTGGCAGTGGTAGCTGTTTGTTTAGGGATATTTCTAAATTATTTATAAAGGGTATATTCTTTCTGATTTGTGGTCTATGAAGTCTCTTTTCCTTTGCCTTGTATTTTTTTTGAATTTTATTTATTTATTTTTTATACAACAGGTTCTTATCAGTTATCTATTCTATACATATCAGTGTATATATGTCAATCCCAGTCTCCCAATTCATCCCACCATGCCTTGTATTTTGACTGAGATTTTCGTGAATGCCAGGAGAGAAAAATGAGAGAGAGAAGAAAGAAAGAGAGAGTGAGAGAGCAAAAGAGCAAGAGAGGGAGACAGAGAGAGAGATGACATAGACAAGAAAGAGAAAACAAAAGAAGAAAAATAACCTTTGCACTGAGCCTAAAGATCAGTGAGAGATGAAAGCACAGTCTTCTCAGGTCTATTCTGAGCATACACCCTGCTCTGGCCATATATATGGCTTTCTAAATTCCCTATGCTACATGGGTATTTTTCAAGTCCCCAATATTTCAAAGAAACTGTCTCCCCAGCTTCTCCTCCCAGACTTCCGGTGCTCAACCACAATTTTTGCCTCAGGCAGCTGCAGGTTGTTTGTTTGCCTTACAATATTTTTGACGAATGCTTACTACTTTGCTGCCCTGAGTGAATTCCAAATCAGGTGAGACAAAGTCAAACATCTTTCATCTGTCCTTCAGGCAGCCCCTAGACTGGTTACAACAGACAAACAAAACCTTTGTAAATGACATCTCCTTTGCTCCTCTGGAATCAGAGACCAGAGTCCCATACTAGGAGTGTGAGTTGCTGACTTCAAGGCCATCATTGAGCTGGGGAAAGGGGTAGGGTAAAGGTAAATAAAAATGCCACAAATCTTTCCTACTGTTTTAAAGTTTTCCTTTTTTCTTTATTCAGCATGTGCTTGGTTGCTTGAATCTTTGACTATTTTCCAAAGTTGCAACAAAGTAATTCTTAGAGTTTTTGCTTGATTTTTCAATATTTCTATAGAACAAAGGACACTTGGAACTGCCTATGCCACCTTTTCATTTTTCTTTTTAAGAAGAAAGAAAAATTAATCTCAATTAAACATGAGCAATGGAAATTGATTATGGCAAAATCCCATACAGTATTATTATAGGCATACCTTGGACATGTTGTGGGTTCAGTTCCAGACCACCACAGTATAGTGAATATCACAATAATGCAAATCATACAATTTTTTTGGTTTCCCAGAGCATATAAAAGTTATGTTTACACTATACTGTAGTCTATTAAAGGTGCAATAGCATTATGTCTTAAAAAATGATGTATATACCTTAATTTGAAAAGACTTTATTGCTAAGAAAATGCTAATCATCATGTGAGCCTTCATAGAAGGCTATCATAGAAGTAACATGAAAGACAACTGATCACCATAACAAATATAATAATAATGAAAACTTTTGAAATATTGTGAGAATTACCAAAATGTGACAGAGACACGAAGTGAGCAAAAGGTGTTGGCAAAATGCCAACAATAGACTTGTTCAACACAAGGTTGTCACAAACCTTCAGTTTATAAAAAACACAATATCTGCAAAGTGCAACAAAGCAAAGCATAATAAAGTGAGGTATGTCTGCATAAGAAAAAGGAGAATAATAGAATAATGTCCCTGTAGACAATGAAAACACACTGGAAAGATATACTCACAAAACAGATGAAAAGTGTAAGAAATCTTCCCCCAAAACTATAGAAGCTGTAAAAGAACAGCATAAGATGGAATCATAAAAACTGAAAAATAAAATTGTTAAAGGAAAGGACAGTTTGAAATACTCTATCAGAGCTCAAGAAGGAATTCAAAATGAAAAGAAAAAATAAGTATACTACATTTGAAAAATGAACTAGAAAAAACATAAAAGCAAAATAAGCCATGGAAAATGCCTTAAGGAAAATAAAATATGGAAAATTGGAAAGCTTTTTAATTTAAAAAGAAATGAAGAAAGATATATAAAGGTTTTAAGAAAAAGTGATAGATATAGAGATATTAATGTAGATTTTATGTATGAGTCTCCCTCTCCCTCAGAAGGAGATAAAACAATGGATTAAATAAATACAAACCAAAACAAATGAACCAATGAAAATCTTAACTCAACAAAGCTTTCTAAAATAAGTTAAGATTTGAAATTAATATAAAAAGGGCACAAGATATATTTGGGAAAATTAATTGAAAATGGTCAAGAACATAAGACTTTCATGTAAAAAAAATTGACTTTTAGGGGGAATAAAAGCTTCAAACATCCAGGCAGCTAGGTGTCTGTTAAGGAAAAGAAAACCAGATTGTCATCAGACTTTGCACAGCAATTATTTACACCAAAAGGCAAGAAAAACATGTATTTAAGATACTTGAGGAAAGAAAATATGACTTGAGCATTTTATACCCAGCCAAACTTATCTTCATGGAAAAAGCCACAGAATACCTTTTATGGACATAGAAGAAATCATTAAGTATTCTTCCCTGAGCTCTTCTTGAAGAATCTATTAGAGAAAAAACGTCAGGAAAACAAAATATTTGGGGATATATTGGTATCAAGACAAGTGATTTGAAGTTGTGCATAGTTTACATAACTATTAATTAAATGAAAAAGGAAGTTATTTTTATAGAGGTGTAATTTACATCCATTCAAATGCACAGATTATTAAGTGTATAGTTACATAAATTTTGACAGTTTATATTTGAATAATCATGGCCTACATCCAGATGCAGAATCTTTCCAATGCTCCAGAAAGCTCTGAGTCTCCGTCTAGTCAACCTCTGTCCCCAGAAGGAGTCAGTATGATTTTTATTACCATAAGTTAGTTACTCCTGTTCTTGAACTTCATATTAATAAAATCATAGAGTATGTACTTCTTTATTTCCAGCTTCCTTTGCTTAGAGTAAACTTTTTTGATTAATTTATATATCATTACTCTTTAATTTATTGCTCAGTAGTATATCATTACATGAATGTACTAGATGGACACTTGGGTTGTTTTCATTTTGGGTTATTATGAGTAATACTGCCATGAATATTTTTGTACAAGTCTTTTGAGCTATGTGCACATTCATTTCTCCTGAGTAAGTACTTAGGAGGAGAATTGCTGTGTCATAGTGTCAAATATAGGTTTAGTTTTATTAGAAACGCTAAAATTTTCTTCCAAAGTGGAAACACCATTTTACACTCCAACAGCAATGTATGAAATTTTCAGTTGTTCTATATTTTTGTCAAAATCTTATATTTTCATTACTGTAAGCAATTCTGAATGTGTGTATAATGGTATCTCATTTTGGTTCAATTTACATTTTCCTAAATAACAATTTTAAATGTCTCTTCATAAACTAATCCTATATCTTTTTAAAGTATTTATTCAAATATTTTTCCAATTTTCATTAGGTGTTTGTTGTTATTTATTTAAAAGAATTATTTAACCTTTCAGATACAAGCTTTTGTCAGATATATGCATTGCAAATATGTTTTTCATGGCTATGATTTGCTTTTAAATTTTCTTAGTGTTGTCCTTTGATGAGCAGTTTTTTTTTTTAATATGATGTCCAATTTATTATTTTAATTTCTTCAGAATAATGCTATTTGTGTCCTAAGAAAGTTTGTTAACCCTGAAATCAAAGAGAGACTTTTTTCTAGAAACCTTCAGTTTCAGCTTCTTAACTAGGTCTGTGATCCATTCTAGATTTTGTTTTAATGTATGGTGTAAGGTAGTTATTTGTTTTAATACAGATATCCAGTTGTTCCAGCACCATTTATTGAAAATATTTTCTTCTTTCCATTGAATTTCATTAACACCTTTCTTGGAAATCAATTTACTGTGTAAGTGTGGGTCTAGATCTAGATTGTTTATTCTGTTCTCAAATTTATTTATCTTTATGTCAATACCACACTGTCTTGATTAATGTAACTTTATAATATGTATTGAAGACAGAACAAATAATCCTAAAATTTATATGGATTCACAAAATACCCCCATTTTCCAAAGCAATCTTGAGAAAAAAAGAACAAAGCTGGAGATATCATGCTCCCATACTTCAGACTATACTACAAAGCTACAGTAATCAAAACAGTATGGTACTAGCACAAAACAGACACATAGATCAATGGACCAGAATAGAGAGCCCAGAAATAAACTCATGCACTTATGGTCAATTAATCTATGACAATGGAGAAAAGACAGTCTGTTTAATAAGTAGTGCTGGAAAAACTGGAGAACTACATGTAAAAGAATGAGATTATAATGTTTCATCACACCATATAGAAAAATAAACTCAAAATGGATTGAAAACCTAAAATACAAGACTTGAAACCATAAAACTCCTAGAAGAGAACATAGGCAGAACACACTTTGACATAAATCATAGCAATATTTTTCTGAATCTGTCTCTAAAGGCAAAATAAAAAAAGCAAAAATAAACAAAGAGAACCTAATTAAACTTAAAAGCTTTTGCACAGCAAAGGAAACCATTGACAAAAAAAAAAAGGACAATCTACTGAATGGGAGAAGATATTTGCAAATGATGGGACCAACAAGGGGTTAATATACAAAATATATAAACAGCTCATACAACTCAATATTGAAAGAAATGAACAAACCAATCAAAAAATGGACAGAAGACCTGCATAGATATCTTTCCAAAGAATATATACAGATGGCCAACAGGCACATGGAAAGATGCTCCACATAGTTAATCATCAGAAAAATGCAAATCAAAACCACAGTAAGACACCATCTCACACCTGTCAGAATGGTGAGACCATTCTCACCACAAAAGACCACAAAAAACAAATGCTGCAAAGAGTGTGGAGAAAAGAGAACCCTAGTACACTGTTGGTGGGAATGTAAATTGGTGCAGCTACTGTGGAAAACGATATGGAGTTTCCCAGAAAACTAAAAATAGAACTCCCAAATGATCCAGCAATATTACTCCTGGATACGTATCTGATAAAAACGAAAACACTTAATCAAAAAGATATATGCACCCCAATGTTCATTGCAACATTATTTACAATAACCAAGATTTGGAAGCAACATAGGTGTCCATCAACATATGAATGGACAAAGAAGATGTGAGATATATATATATATATATATATATATATATATATATATATATATATATAATGAAATTCTGCCATTTGCAGCAATGTGGATGGACCTACAAGGTATTATGCTTAGTGAACTAAGTCAGACAGAGAAAGACAAATACTCTATGTTATCATTTATATGTGGAATCTAAAGAAGAAAACAACTGAATATAACAAAACTTAAACAGACTGACAGATATAGAGAACAATCTACTGGTTACTAGTGGAGTGAAGGAAGGGAGGGAGGGGCAAGATAGGGATACAGGTAAGAGTTACAAAATACTAGGTATAAAATACATATGCAACAAGGATATACTTGTATAGCACAGGGAAATATAGCCATTATTTTGTAATAACTTTAAATGGCATATAAGCTATATAAATATTGAATCACTAGATTGTACACCTGAAACTAATATAACATAGTAAATCAACCATGCTTCAATTTAAAGAAAACCAGTTTGCAAAAAAAAAATAAATGAAATTAAAAAAATCTTATTCCCTGTGAGAAATGAAAGTTGGTAATTCAAATTAGACAGACTACCTTGCTTTCATACTAAATGCTTTGCAATAAAAATATTGAAAAAAAAAGTGTACCTTTTTTTACACCATAGTGTTTTTCTTATTTTCTTAGTAGGTGCTCTGGAGATTACAATTAACATCTTAATTTATACCAATCTAAATTGGATTAATATCATCTTAATTTCCATAGAACAAATATCTTTGCTCCTACATTGCTCCATTTCCTTTCCCCTTCTTTATCAAGCAAATTATATCTTCATACATTCTGTGCCTATTAACAAAGATATGTAATTGTTACATTATGCAGTTGTCATTTAAATCAGATAGGAGAGGAAAAATGCTTTTCCTCCTCTTTTTTATTTACTCATGTACTTATATTTACCAGTGCTTTTTATTTCTTCGTGTGAATTCAAGTCCTTTTCAAGTGTCTGTTCATTTATACCTGAAGGACTGTCTTTAGTATTTCTTATAGCAGGTCAGATAGCAACAAATTCTCAGTTTTTGTTTTTCTATGAATGGCATAATTTATCCTTTGTTTTTGAAGGATAGCCTTGTTGATAGTCTATTTCATTCAGCTTCCATGTTTTCTGATAAGTTAGCTGTTAATGTTACTGAGTATACCCTGTACTTCATGAGTCAACTTTCTCTTGCTTTTTCATGATTCTCTTGCCTTGTCTTTGTCATTTGACAGTTTAACTATGATGTCTTAAGGTGTGCATGTCGTCCAGTTTTTCTTCCTGGAGTTCACTGAGCTTTCTAAATGTGTAGATTAATATTTTCCAGCAAATTTAGGAAATTTTCAGCCATTGTTTTTTTTTTCATATATTCTTTCTGCCCATTTCTCTAACTTTTATGTTGTACTCTCATTTTGTGTTTTTTTTGGTGTGTTTAATTGCATCCCACAGACTTCTGAAGCTCTGTTCATTCTTCTTTATTCCTTTACTTTCTGATCTTCAGACTGAATATTCTCAATTGACTTTATGTTTAAGATTGTTATTCATTCTTCTGCTAGCTCAAGTCTTTGCTGAGGGGCTCTGTGTATATGTTGGGGCATGCCTTCTACATTCTGGAAGTCACTTAGAAAATCTGTGTCCACCCTCACTTTCGGCTTGTGCAGAGACTCAAGGACATCCAGAAATTAGAGATTTGGTGTTTCTCATGTATTTCTTGGGTATACACATAACCCCGCACATGCTTTCCTTATTCTCAGGAATATGTTTGAGTTTTTCAAAGCCTGCTATGCATATCTCATTCCCCAGATATCCCTTTCATGTTTTTTGGTCAATCTCTTGTTTGTTCCAACTGATATCCCCACATCAGGCAGCTGAAGTGTTATACAAGTGTGGCTGATTGTTTTTAACAAATGCTCTAAGAATAGGTCAACTTGCACTGGTCATGCACTAAGTCAGGTCAAATAAAGACGCATTATTTAAGCAGGGCTTTTCCAGGAGCTGCCAGACAACTCAAATAGTGACAAATAGTGATTTGGGGCCAGCTCCAAACTCTGTCTCCTCCATTGACTGCTCAATTGCTTTTCAGAGCTACCACAGTTGGGAGGCTAATGGGCTTCAAAGTTACTGCAAAACTGGGGAGAGGAGAATAGGGAAAAGTCAAGTTTTAAACACTACACAATCGATATTTCACAGAGATGTGGCACTTTTTCTCGAATAAACATTCTTTGGAGTTTTGCAAGCTTTGGGCCAATTTCTACAATTTTTAAAATACTAACTTTGAATATTTTTGCCAGCTTTCTCATTGCTTTTATGGAAAAGTGGATTATGCAGAAGTTTTTACTCTGGCATTCCAGAAGTGCTTCTTTCAACCTGGAACACTTTTTGAAGAAAAACGAGATAATTTTTCACAAATTCAAATACTATATTCTTGAGTGAATAATAGATTAATAGACTCTATTTTGTTCTATACAATCTAGGCTGCTTTTTTGTTTTCTATTGAATTTATTAAAATACATATTCTTACTGTAATAATTTAGTAAGTTAATGAATGTGATGATGCTCATTCTCTCTCTCTCTCTAATATACAACCCCTCATAAAACAAGGGAAGTAGTGTTTAGTTGACTTAACTGGATATTGTTAAATTACCCATTAAAAAGTTGGCTTTAACTCAGGAAAATGGGCTTTTTTTTTTTTCGTTCCATCAATGGCTCTACACCCTTGTCTAACTTTCTTGACCTTTATCTTTGCATACTTGTTTCCCCAGTTTCAATAGAAAGATAATGGAACAGAATCATTTTGCTAATTGTAGCTTGGTTACTGTGTACCTCTCACATTTTTCAAGCATCTTGTCAAAGATAGATAAAAAGGTCACTAGAATGAGTTCCCATTTCATGCGTAATGTATTTTATTGTTATTATAAATCATGTTTTTAAGTACCTATGTTAGTAATTTCCAAGAAACAAATACTCCTTCAATGCAATCACATAAAGGAGTCCAGTAGCTCTGGGCAAAGAGCACAGGATTTTAAGAGCTTTGCAACTGATCACAGATACCCTCTGGCAAGTTTGCCTTTTCTCAGTGGAAAAATAAATAATTTTATCCCACCAATTGGATTGACCTGCATGATACCAACTAGTAGAATAATTGTGCTAGTTAACCATTTCTTTTCTCTGAAGCCAAACAAGCTGTTTGAAAAACTAGCTTATTTGGAAGCATAAAAATTTGAAAGATAATATAAGATTTGATACATATTTCATTGAGTCTGCTTCCCTTAACAAAGGATAAGGCTCTCATACCAATTGGAGAGGTAGAGAGAATTATTTTCTTTCCCTTCCCACCACATTTTTCTTCACAGTAATCAAGTATGTAGTTGTTATGGTCTGAATGCTTATGTCCCCTCAAAATTTATATGTTGAAATCCCAACCCCCAAAGATCATGACATTACTAGGTGGGTACTTTTGCAGGTGATTAAATCATGAAGGTGGAACCCTCATGAATGGGATTAATGCCCTATAAAAGAGACTCCAAAGAGATCCCTAACTCCTCACACAATGTAAGGCCATAGTGAAAAGGCACCAGCTACAAACTACAAAGAGGGCCCTTACCTGACCATACTGGTGACTTGACCCTAGGCTTCCCAACCTCTAGAACTGCGAGGAATAAATTTGTGTTGTTTATAAGCTACCCAGTTTGTGGTATTTCATGATAGCAGTCCAAATGGATGAAGACAGTAGTGATGGTTGTGGTGGTGGTGGAGATAGTGATGGTGGTGGTGATGGTGATGCTGGTGGTGATGGAGTGTAGTAATATCAGGAGTAGTAGCAGTTAACATATGTGATTATCTACTGTATCAGACTCTGCTACACACTTCACATGCATTATCTCAATGATAATATTGAGGTAGGTTCTACTGCTATTCCTATTTTACAGATGAATAAATGGTGAACTTATTCAAGGTTTCACAGCTAGAAAATGACAAGTCCAAGATTCAAATTAGGGCTGTCTGTGTGCCTATGAAGCTTAAACTTTTCCAAAGAGAATCTAAAATCAATCAAAAAATAAAAACAAATGAACAAAACAAAAATAACAACAACAACAAAAGTCCCAGGAAATGCACAAGAAAGAATATTGTAAATTTAAACCCCCAGAGAAACTTCGATACACAATCCCTTGCTTTGTCACAATGATCCTCTATTCCCTGAGCTTCTGTACATGATGTCATAGCACATATTCAATATGTCACTCCAGGGAAAATCCACAGTTAAGTTGTCTATTTACAGGGGCCAAAATCTTCTTCCAAGCCACTCTAAAAGTGTAATATTCAGTGGCACGTATTGATACAATGCTTAAGATAGAGTAATTCAAGAGAGCTTCTATAAATGGAAACACACAAGGAGTTTAGATTTGAGTGCATTTACAAAGCCACATATAGGGAACGGCTTTAAATTCAGCTGACAAATTCTTTGCTACTGGAGGTTTTTATTTTCCTGACTAGTCACTACCTTTGAGGGATAGGTTAGTGTGAGAGGAACAATTGATTTTCACCCCCATAACTGACTCTTCCATATGAAAATCCTCTCTTTAGAAGTTGTCTACCAACAAAGAAATTGGGGCTGACTTAATCCTAGAACACAAACTTGGCAGTGAGGTAAAATTAGTTTTAATTTTTATAGTGTGCATGATACACACATGCACACACACACAAAATTAAAGCCTTTTTTAAAAAAATCAATGCTGCATTTGCAGTGAGTGCATGAATACAAGATGTTCAGAATTTTTAACTCTCCTAATCATATTGCACATCTATATTTTTAAAATTATTCTTTAGCCTGGTAGCTTTAAGAATAAACTGAGCAATGATTCCTCTTTATCCTATTGATTTTCCTGTGCATTTAAGTTTCTATTTGTGAGGCACATAAATAATGGAGATATCATCTCAATAGGCATTGTCATTGTTCATCTATAAGCTTTCCTTTTACATGTCTTATTGGCAACATCGTTATTACGATATTGACAAAACTTGGGGGAGGGGAGTTCAATTTATGGTTTACTGAATGTCTTCCTCTCAAGATGCAAGCAATCTGGGGAAGGTTTAAACTTCTATGTTAGGCTGTGTCTACACAATAGCAAGTAAATGCCTTTTCCTGATATTGCTCAGTGATTAAAATCACTCTGTTTCTTTTCTATTGGTCGTTATTTTCTGAGGATGTAAGTGCCCTAATTTGGTTCTCAATCATTCTCATTTAGACGTATTATTATTATGTGGCTCCCTAGCTCTCTTCAAATAATTTAATTATTTAATCCCCAAAGTGTAAATTTGAGAACTCGTTGAATTTGACCACTAAGACCTGGCTTAAGCCTTTCCTTTGACCCAGTACTTGAAGCCTAGGCCCCTTTGGAGAAAGAAGAGCTAATAAAGCAATGATTCTCCATCCTTAGGAAGTCCCAGATCATCCAAAGGATATGGTGCACACCTGTCCATAAAGATGTCCCACTAGGACAGTGATTTGTAATGACAGTGCTGAGAAGTCAATAATGATCATATCTCCTCCAGTTCTCCCCCCTGTTAATAAATGGCACCAACATTACCTGGATGTTGCTGATTTCCTTCCTTTTTCTTTAAGGTCCCACATGCAATTCATCAGCAATTCTGCTAAATTTATTTTCGTATTATACCTTGCGTCAAACCACCCCTCAACACATTTATCACTATTATATTTTAATCAAAGCTATACAATCTCTTGCTTAGTCTCCTGCAGTGGCCTCCTGACTGATCTTCCTGCTCTCACCCTTGCCCTTTACTCTATATTCTCTTCACTGCAACATGAGTTCCTTCTAAAATATAAGGCAGATCATCTCACTCCATTGCTAAAATCTTCCAATACCATGATAACAGAATAAGCTCCTAATTCTTTACCATGCTGTGGTAGATTGAGTATATTCTTCACCTCTCCATGTATCCATATGTTTGCTGTGGTCTCATTGTGAGAGAAGTTTATTTCCCCATTTCTTGATTTTTAAGCTTGAATTTGTGACTTGTGTTATCCAATGGCATGTAGCTGGAACTGCTAGTGTGCCATTCTGAACACTCAACTTTAAGAGTCCTTGTATGCTCACCCTTTTGTTCCTCTGTCATTTCCAGAAGAAAATACCTCAGTTACCCTGCAGATCTCAAGGAAAAAATGAAAAACTCTTGAAGTGGTGCCACTCACATTTCACAGCTGGAAGCATAGCTGCCTTAGCCAACCCACAGACCTGCTGTGGAGAGCAGCTCCGTTTAGCTAAGCCCAAACTCAATCACACAGATATGTGAGCAATAGAAAATGAATATAAGTATAAATTACTGAATTTGGGGTGCTGTTACATATGATATTACAGTTCTCCAAAGAAACAGAATCAATAGAATATATATCTATAGATAGATATAGATACAGATATACATACAGATAGATAGAGATAAGAAGAGATTTATTTTAGGAACTGACTAACATGATTATGGAGGCTGAGAAATCCCACAGTCTGTCCTCTGCAAGATGGAAAACCAGGAAAGCTGGTGGTGTAATTCAGCCCAAGTCCAAAGACCTGAGAAACAGGGAAGGTGATGGTGTAAGTCTGAGGCCAAAGGCTTGTGAATCAGGAAACTGGAGGTCAGTGGTGTAAGTCCTGGTCTGAGAACGAAGATCTGAGAACCAAGAGATAAAAGGGGAAGCTGAACTCCTCATGTATTATATATTTCATCTGTCTCAAAGAAGTTGTATATTCATTTTTAATCCAAATCATAGATACATTTCAGTTATAACATATAAGACTCATTAAACAACAAATATAAACACTAATTAGTGATCAGCCAGTTTTGCGGAGTTTTGATAGTGTCTACCCAAACACACACACACGTGCATACTGGTTTGGGGTGAAATGATTAATTTGGTCAAGCAATCACTTCTTTTTTTGTTCTTTTTTGTTTGCATCTACAAATGCCACACTCTCAGTCCATGCCTCTCCCACTCCCTCAACCTTGGCAACTATAAGTCTGTTCTCTATGTCTGTGAATCCGTTTCAGTTTCATGGACAGTGATTGCTATCTATGAAGCAATCACTTCTTATCATAAACTACTGCTACACAGTTCCTATTTTTGAATTGAATTCCTATCTTCAGAATAAATGACTGGCTGAATGCATATTTTCCAAAATGTCCTTTTCTCAGGAAGTCTCAATTTCATCTTAGTAATATTTTTTTGCGGTCAATTCTTCCTTTCTGCAAGTCAAATTCAAGATTTCTGTGAGTTTGTTGCTATGTTTGCTTCCTCGGTCAGTTTTCCTTGCTACCCTTGCTGTCCCTTGTCTAGAGCTCTCCTCGCAGTATATACTGCATAAATGCCTATTGACTGATAGGCAATGACTCCTGGTCTTCATTGCAGAGAATGAGGGATAATACAGTATACTGGCTAACAGCCCAGTATGATCTTCCCTTGGGAATTAGGACTGTTTTACTCAGCAGACACGTTGGTTCTGTAACTCTGTATAGGCTTCTTGGCAGAAGAATTACATCAAACATTATTTAAGACCTTAGGCACTGGAATCAGTCTTGAGTTTGAATGCCTGCTCTGACTCTTACAGCTGTGTGAAATATGTCAACATACTGTGCCTCAGTTTCCATATCTTTAAAATGTGAATGATAATAAATAAGAGAAGCTCTCTCTGAGGTTTCCTGTAAGGATTGAAGGAAACAGTGCATGTCAAGCATAATTTATCACAGTGCCCAAAGCATAATAAGAGCTTATAAACAGTAGCTATAGTATTATTATATCTCAGATCAAAACTATTCTTCCTTCCACGACTCAACTAGTCATTTTTGAGTGCTCTCCAAATGGTCAGCACTGGAATTCTTTCTGACTGCATTTCTAGAAAACCAGAAAAGTCAAGCTGACAAAAGACAGGACAAAATGGGACTTCATAAAATGAGAGTTATCTGTTTTTAATCTCTTATTTTGAATGACATGGAGATGTGGGCTTTGGTCTCATGGTTGGGTTTCTACAATGATCCTTTATTTATTATTCACATTTGGAACCCGAACAGATACAGAGTATTTATTAGGGACATGTCTCTTCCAAACTGCAAAATGCACCAGTTTGGAACGTGTTGATAAAATCATTTGTTGAAAAATAGAATTTGTTAATCTAAAGTTCAGGTCCATATTCACTAGTTAGTTTTTTTTCCAAACCTGGATGGATATCATAGAAATTAAGCTACCATTTTTCATTTAAAAATATGTTTCTATAATATTTTATTTTCAAAGAATAATTGGCCTATACAGCTGGAGCTGTATATTATAGTGCCTTGTGTTTGATGTGGAATGTTCTTGTTGATAAGCTGAAAGAAGAGTCCAAAGGCCATGGGTCTCTTCCCAGTTCTGTAACTACTTTCTGAGTGGTGCTGGATAACTCATTTCAACTTTCTTTGGCTCAGTTTCCTCATCTGTCAAGAGGCTGATAATGCCACCTCTCTCCTTCCAAGGGCCGTTAAGGGAGTTAATTAGATGTGAACCAGCATGTGCCAGTATCTAGGCAGAGCTTTTATTTTTTCTGATTCTAAATCTGGGTTAGTTTGTTCAGTTGGTTAGATCCTAGTGATAATGAGGGACATGACAAGTTGTCTGCACAGAGGCGAACATTGCACTCTGCTATAAAGCTACAACTTTACCCTTCCCCATCTGTTAAATGTGTGTCTTCAATCACAAAGGCTAAGGAGGACCAGCTGAGATAGCCCAGATGCTTTAGCATCATGTAGTGGAAAGAGCAAAGGCTTCTGAAGTCATGACAGCTCTGTCCTGATTAGCTGTGGGATTCTGAGCAAGTCACTATCCTCTATGGTCCTTAGCTCTTTCATCAGCAGAATGAAGACAAAAATACTGACAATGCTTGGATTGTTTCTGTATTAAAATGAGGTAAAGTCTGTGAAGAACCTTGTGGTGTTTCCTCTGGCATCTGAGGATGCTTGACAAGTTGATGTTTCTCCCCTGCCCAGCACTTAATATTGTCTGCTACCCTATCAAGAATACACCTCAGACTTTTCATCATCATGATTATTGATGTGGTTGGTAGTATCACCTCTCAGTTATTTATATGAATTTAATAGAGATTAAGCATCATTGAATATTATCCAAATTCTTTTTAAAGAGGAAAAAAATGGTTTCTTAGTATTCTAAGAAGTAGCTTGCATTCTTTCCCCTCTGCCAGGGGAAGTAGGTGAAGAGTTGCTTACTGTCTTTGGTAACTCTGCCCATTCTGCTTTGTGAGATAGATCCCACCAATTTCCATCAGTAAGTTCATTGTTATTGCAGTCTACTATCAATTATTCCAGCTAATGTAAGAGACTACTAGCAGAGATAACACAATTGATTAAATAATCTGTTTAGGACTTTCTGCATTTCTGTGGTACTGCCTAAGTTCCAGAGACCTCACTAAGGACGGCAGACTCAGGGAATCCAGCCAAAGGTGATAAGAAGGAAAGACTGGGGTGGTGGATTCTAATATTTCCTCCTTCCCTGCTTGATATAACTCCCTGAGGGACTACCTTTGTGTCACTATCCTAGAAGCCTATGGGAGCAAACTCAACCTCCTATTCATCCTGATTCCACGAGTATTTATGAAAGGATCATGCTACTAAAATGACAGAAACAAGCCAATGAACATCATGAGCTGTGGTGAAAAGGAATTGGTCTACAGAATGACAAGTGGACAGGAGGACAAGCAGACAAGCATTAAAGTCTGATTTCCCCATGATCATATGTTGAGTCAGTAACAAAACTGACACCATTCTGCAGGTCTTCCTGCCTTTACATCAGTATTCTTACACAGTTATCATACTATGGGGAAAATGATATAGGCTTTGTAAGTATCTGACAAACCTTAGGGCAAATTCCTATTCTCCTATTCTATTCTGTGTGACCTTGGACAAGTGACTTGACTCCTCTGATGGTTAGTTTTCATATCCAAAAAGCAGACGCTATGAAATTAGACACTATATCTAAAGTGCCTAGATAAAAGGATTTTTTAAAAAAACTTTAAAGGAAATGCAGGATAAGGTGGTCACGGAACTCTCAGACATTCTACATTGCTATGGTCAACTTATCCCCGGAAGTCTTCAGGTTACAAACTGGCATACAAAGTAACTGCATTTCTTAGGAGCCACATTATATTTAAGTCAGAGTGAGATGTTGCATCTGTCAGATGTAATAGAAACAAGACACTGACCCACACCACAAATATGTGCATTGACCTAAGCTACAGCTCTTATTAAATGCTATTTGCTGTCTAAATACACTTAAAGGAACTGTTAATGGGCAGCTTTTGCTTTTTTTCCTTTAAAAGATGTTTGCAGGAGTACAAGCTATCAAAAAACACAAAGTGCTCTTATTTGCCAAAGTGCCCTCTTCTAATCAAGCTGATTTTCCCTTGCCTCTGTATTGAAATGACAAGCTCATGTCTTTCCCAGATATTTGACACCACTTATGATTTCTTTCCTTCATGTCAAAATGATAGACTCTTAATTACCAGGGCTACTTGATCTTTTCTTGTAGCAATTCATCGTGACATTTTTATCCTCATGTCATTCTTCCCAAGCCATTATTTACTGTTCAGCCAGAAGGGAGGAGCAGGACTTTGCGTCACAGTTTTTACATTGTAGCTTTGCAGGTTTTTTTTCAATCAGTCAAACATATGTGATTCATTGCTCTATAAACCTATATTTTGTGTATTTTTTTTACATCTTTATTGGAGTATAATTGCTTTACAATGGTGTGTTAGTTTCTGCTTTATAACAAAGTGAATTAGTTATACATATACATATGTTCCCACATCTCTTTCCTCTTGCGTCTCCCTCTCTCCCACCCTCCCTATCCCACGCCTCTAGGTGGTCACAAAGCACCACTAGCTATCTATTTTACGTTTGGTAGTGTATATATGTCCATGCCACTCTCGCACTTTGTCACAGCTTACCCTTCCCCCTCCCCATATCCTCAAGTCCATTCTCTAGTAGGTCTGTGTCTTTATTCCTGTCTTACCCCTAGGTTCTTCATGACATTATTTCCCTTAAATTCCATATATATGTGTTAGCATATGGTATTTGTCTTTCTCTTTCTGACTTACTTCACTCTGTATGACAGACTCTAGGTCCATCCACCTCACTACAAATAACTCAATTTCGTTTCTTTTTATGGCTGAGTAATATTCCATTGTATATATGTGCCACATCTTCTTTATCCATTCATCCGATGATGGACATTTAGGTTGCTTCCATGTCCTGGCTATTGTAAATAGAGCTGCAATGAACATTTTGGTACATGACTCTTTTTGAATTATGGTTTTCTCAGGGTATATGCCCAATAGTGGGATTGCTGGGTCATATGGTAGTTCTATTTGCAGTTTTTAAGGAACCTCCATACTGTTCTCCATAGTGGCTATATCAATTCACATTCCAACCAGCAGTGCAAGAGTGTTCCCTTTTCTCCACACCCTCTCCAGCATTTATCGTTTCTAGATTTTTTGATGGTGGCCATTCTGACTGGTGTGAGATGATATCTCATTGTAGTTTTGATTTGCATTTCTCTAATGATTAATGATGTTGAGCATTCTTTCATGTGTTTGTTGACAGTCTGTATATCTTCTTTGGAGAAATGTCTATTTAGGTCTTCTGCCCATTTTTGGATTGGGTTTTTTCTTTTTTTGTTATTGAGCTGCATGGGCTGCTTGTAAATTTTGGAGATTAATCCTTTGTCAGTTGCTTCATTTGCAAATATTTTCTCCCATTCTGAGGGTTGTCTTTTGGTCTTGCTTATGGTTTCCTTTGCTGTGCAAAAGCTTTGAAGTTTCATTAGGTCCCATTTGTTTATTTTTGTTTTTATTTCCATTTCTCTAGGAGGTGGGTCAAAAAGGATCTTGCTGTGATTTATGTCATAGAGGGTTCTGCCTATGTTTTCCTCTAAGAGTTTGATAGTGTCTGGCCTTACATTTAGGTCTTTAATCCATTTTGAGCTTATTTTTGTGTATGGTGTTAGGGAGTGATCTAATCTCATACTTTTACATGTAGCTGTCCAGTTTTCCCAGCACCACTTGTTGAAGAGGCTGTCCTTTCTCCCCTGTACATTCCTGCCTCCTTTATCAAAGATAAGGTGACCCTATGTGCATGGGTTTATCTCTGGGCTTTCTATCCTGTTCCGTTGATTTATATTTCTGTTTTTCTGCCAGTACTATACTATCTTGATTACTGTAGCTTTGTAGTATAGTCTGAAGTCAGGGAGCCTGATTCCTCCAGCTCCGTTTTTCATTCTCAAGATTGATTTGGCTATTTGGGGTCTTTTGTGTTTCCATACAAATTGTGAAATATTTTGTTCTAGTTCTGTGAAAAATGCCAGTGGTAGTTTGATAGGGATTGCATTGAATCTGTAGATTGCTTTGGATAGTAGAGTCATTTTCACAATATTGATTCTTCCAATCCAAGAACATGGTATATCTCTCCATCTATTTGTATCATCTTTAGTTTCTTTCATCAGTGTTTTATAATTTTCTGCATACAGGTCTTATGTCTCCTTAGGTAGGGTTATTCCTAGATATTTTATTCTTTTTGTTGCAATGGTAAATGGGAGTGTTTTCTTGATTTCACCTTCAGATTTTTCGTTATTAGTGTATAGAAATGCCAGAGATTTCTGTGCATTAATTTTGTATCCTGATACTTTACCAAATTCATTGATTAGCTCTAGTAGTTTTCTGGTAGCATCTTTAGGATTCTCTATGTATAGAATCATGTCATCTGCAAACAGTGACAGCTTTACTTCTTCTTTTCCAATTTGGATTCCTTTTATTTCCTTTTCTTCTCTCATTGCTGTGGCTAAAACTTCCAAAACTATGTTGAATAAGAGTGGTGAGAGTAGACAACCTTGTCTTGTTCCTGATCTTAGTGGAAATGCTTTCAGTTTTTCACCATTGAGGACGATGTTGGCTGTGGGTTTGTCATATATGGCCTTTATTATGTTGAGGATAGGTCCCTCAATGCCTACTTTCTGGATGGTTTTTATCATAAATGGGTATTGAATTTTGTCAAAAGCTTTCTCTGCATCTATTGAGATAATCATATGGCTTTTCTCCTTCAATTTGTTAATTTGGTGTATCACATTGATTGATTTGCGTATATTGAAGAATCCTTGCATCACTGGGATATATCTCATGCCCGTCTCTGGGATCCGCGCTGTTAGCCGCAGCTCATGCCGGTCTCTGGAGCTCCTTTTAGCGGCACTCTTAATCCCCTCTTCTCGCGCACCAGGAAACAAAGAGGGAAGAAAAAGTCTCTTGCCTCTTCGGCAGGTCCAGACTTTTTCCGGGACTACCTCCCGGCTAGCCATGGTGCAGTAACCCCTTCAGGCTGTGTTCACGCCGCCAGTCCTCTCCCTGCGTGCTCTGACCGAAGCCCGAGCCTCAGCTCCCAGCCCCGCCCGCCCCGGCACGTGAGTAGACAAGCCTCTCCCGCTGGTGAGTGCTGTCGTCACCGATCCTCTGTGCGGAAATCTCCCCGCTTTGCCCTCTGCACCCCTGTTGCTGAGCTGTCCTCCGCGGCTCCGAAGCTCCCCTTCTCCACCACCCGCAGTCTCCGCCCGCGAAGGGGCTTCTAATGTGTGGAAACCTTTCCTCCTTCACGGCTCCCTCCCACTGGTGCAGGTCCCGTCCCTATTCTTTTTTTCCTGTTTATTCTTTTTTCTTTTCCCTACCCAGGGACGTGGGGACTTTCTTGCCTTTTGGGAGGTCTGAGGTCTTCTGCCAGCGTTCAGTAGGTGTTCTGTAGGAGTTGTTCCACCTGTAGATGTATTTCTGATGTATATTAGCTTTCGGTCTCTAAACTGGAAGACAGCAGGCCACCCAGGTCCTCCAGGCTCTCTATTTTGTGTATTTTTAAAAGATTATTGTCATCTCTATCATGATCATTCTAGCCATATTTATGGTTTATCCTTTTGAATCCAGCTCCTATAGAGACCCAAATGATAACCCTGTAGGACACAAAAGTGTAATTCAATTGTAGGTGTGCAGTGAAGCAAGGTGAAGAGAGTTCACAACAACTCCGGATGCCAGGCCAGGAAATGTGTGGATGCATTTCTTGCTAAGCATTTACATTATTGATATTTCTAAGGCTGCCTACAAGAATCCATTCTTTCAATGCCGCTTACTTGATGAAAATGAACACAATGTATTCTAATATGCCCTATGCTATTTGTGAGGAAAATGGTTTTTGACCTGCTATCAAGCGCCCCTTTCTGGTCTGATCTTTGGAGATTTTCTTCAATTAAATGAACTTGCTTTCCATGAGATAAACCAGCAGATCTAAGCACTTTTAATGGACTTTGACTTAAAGAACTATTTATCTGTGCATGGCTTTATCTATTTCATTATTAGATTTTAAAATAATATTTCAAAGCTAAAAACGCCTCGGGATTCATGTGCAATCACAAATAGCATTGAACTCTTTCAAACACCCAGCAGCAATGTGAGCCAGATGTCCCACAAGAGCGGTGGCGTCACTCTGTGGGTTGGCTAGGCGGAGGCACTAGCCATAGCATATCTAGTAATCACCTCTTCTCAAACTTTTATTAATCTTAAATGCTGAAGTCAAAGAATATGAGCGTTTTAAAGGCCTTTGATGCATTTTGTCATGTTTTCCCCAGAAACTATTAGTTGACATTCCTACAAGCAATCTAGGAAAGCCCTTCTCATCTCTCTCTTGCCATAAGGGTGTTCATATTTTTAACTTTTTACTAACTTTTATATGAAAAGTGATATATCCTTGCAATTTCAATTTACAGCCCTTCAGTTATTACTGAAGCTCAGCCATAATAACAATTTGCATTTCTTGTTCTGTGAATTGTCTCTTAATTTCCATTCCTACTTCTCCATTTCCTGCCCAAGTGCAGCTATACTTATCCCCAATCTAAGAAGCAGAAAATCTCATCATTATCCTTTCTTGGGATTGCATTTAGCTCAAATTAAAATTCACAGAGAAAAACAATGGAGGCGGGACCCCCAGTTCATGAGTCCACAGACTCTCAATCAAGAATCAGACCTTCACAGCTGTGCTGCCTTGGAGGCTGTGCACACTCCCTTTCTCAGACCTTTAGTAAGTGCCAAAGTACTTAGGCAGATCTGTTAATAATTTGCCTGCTTCTTAAGGACTGTTCACAAAAGGACCGTCCCTTTCTTTTATTTCTTGAGTAGTTCAAATGCACTAAGAGCAGCACACATTTGAAAGCAGGTCATGTTAAAAGACATAGCCTAGCATAATTTTCCTGCAACCGTCGTCACGTGGAGAAAAATGCACAAGCCAATTAGTTGCTAAAAGAAAAATATTCGCCATTTCTACGGGTGAATACTTGCATTTTAAAATGTATTGTTTAGTGAAACAGAATTAGAAAATATCAGAAAGCTAGTCTTTAATGTATTATCTGTCAATATATAATATTTACAAATAATTCGCCAATGTGCATGTATTTTATGTTAATCATTTTTCTAGATCCTGTGGAGTTTCTTGAGGATTTACCTTAGTTTTTTTGCAAATGACAAGACTTTTATTGAGAAGCAGCCTACTGTGAGACCTTTCAGTGCTCATGGAATCTGAAAATCCATCAGGTAATTAGCTACTTTGTTGATATTATCCTATTGGCCACAAAAGACCAAGTGACTCTACCTGGGGAAATAATCTTGATTATTTGGGTTTTATTAGCATGACAGGTAGACATAAACCCACTTCAGTTGTCATTTACAGCACATTCTTGTCTTTCATATTTGGTATTCTTTGGTAGCACGAGGCAGGTAGAATTTAGCTTCTCTGGGAAATAGCTCTATTTCGTCTTAGCAAAATGTTAGGCATCTGGAAAAGAAAATAAATAGAAAACTTAAGACTTCATTAGTTAAATTTGAAAAAAATAAAAGATTTCTTTTTGATTTTACAGTGTAGATATCTGAGTTGTAAATATTGGGAGATAGTTATTCCAGAATCTTTGGAATAGTTAAATAATTTGTATTTACATATGAGAAGTTAAAGAAATATTGATCTAGATAATTCGGGCCATATGTATTTGAGATATCCTGGCTTTTGAAACAAAGATGATGGCTTAGCCGGAGTTGGATTTTAGCTTCCATTCAATCATACATTTCAATGAATGCTAAAAGGTCAACTATTGTGAATAAATAAGTAGAATTTGATGGAAGGATTGCTGATGCTAAATCTTATGGAACTGACTAGTCATTTTGGCTTTAAGTAGCTTTAAGTGAAGATTCTAGGATTCCTAAAAGGTTTTGTACTCTCTGTGTGATGGGATAGAAACAAAATGTTTCCCCACTAGAATTCTATGATATGCCACTAATAATTATTGCCTTATTTCATTTTTTCATAATGATTTAATACAACATGTACTCTGTACTCTAAATAACTAATAGAGTAGCTCAATAAAATGTACATTCTTGGACTGTATTCTTATTTGCCAGAGCCTTTTACATTAACTTTCACTGATGAAAGAGAGTCCTAGATCTCTTCACTGATTCATATGCTATAATTTTAGATAGGCAAATCATACAATTCACCATCTGTCAAGCCACAGAGAGTAAAAACATAGTACACGTATTAGGAGCCCTATATATATTTGCTGAATTAACAACAATAACAACAACAACAAAAACAATGAGGGAAGGAGAGAAAAAGAAATGAATAGTGTTCTTTATTACCAAGAAACAGAAAGTATTAGCTTGTTCTTGATATGGTTTGATGCCTTCTATAACTTGTATTTCCAGAGCTCTGAGTTCTAAGTCCTTTCTCCATGGTTTTGTCTTCCGGAAAGTGATTACCATCTTTAACTTATTAAGATGTATATTTTGTTGATCACTGAATATTCAGAAAGGGATAAACATTACTCTCCTTCTAGTAATAAATACATTGCTATTACTTTTAGCATTCTTTTCCTGATGGTGTTGGTTTCAGGTGGTTGAACAATGTGTTCTGTCCACTAAGGAGTTTTGTCTTGCCTAATTTTCCCTCTGGATAATGTGCAGATGGCATGATACTTGTTAGTTGATTGATTTTTGAAAATATTGCCATATGAGGATGTGGCTTTCTTTTGAGACCTCATTCCAAAAGAAAGAGAAGCAGCAGGGGTTCACTGGTTGTAGCCAAAGCAACATCACGAATCCTATTGAAAGTTAAAAGAATCAATGACATATTTGAGCAGGAACAATATCTCTTGGCAAGATTCTTTGACCCTTGCTCTTAAAATCCAGATAGAAAAATGTTCTCTTATAAGACTACAATATGTTGCTGGAAAGTCAAATTGTAAGAGGACATGTGTAACCTGGCTCTGTCAGGAGAAACCCCGTCTTCTTTCTCTCCCCCAGACCCCTGCTCTCTGTGGTATTCTTAGTAAAATGGAAAGTAGTTATTATCCTAAACTTAGTTCTCTGTGACTGTTTTCTGTCCCAGTAAATGGAACCACAATTCATCCAATTGTGCAACTAAGAAATCTAGAAGATATCCTTGTCGTCTCTCTCTCCCTCACCAATTCTCCTTAATCAATTAAGAGATATGCCTATGGACTATAATTCTTAAACTATCCTCCAAGTTGGATACTTCATCATCTTCTCTAATCGAAGCAACCATCATTATTCATCTGGACTAAAGCAGTAGACTCTTAACTAGTCTCTTTCCTTCCACTTTTGCACTTCTTTAACTCATTATCCATATTTCACCTTAAAAATAGCAGATAAAACTCATCCAATGTTTCTAATCTGAAAGAATGTCACTACTTTAACCAAATTGTAAAAGTCAGAAATTCTGGAGTCTCTCTTTATACCTCATGATTCGTCACCCACCCATAGTCAATTCATCACCAGGTATTAGTGACTTTTACTCCAAAGTATATGGCTAATTTATCATTTTTTTCTTTTCTACCACTTTCTCCCTAGTCTGAGTCACATAATCTCTTGCATGGTCTAATATAATCGTCTCTTCTCCTGTCTAATTCCTGTCTTACTCTTCATCAATATATTCCCCAGGTAATGTCCAAAATACTCTTTTAAAAATGTAAATCAAATTACAAAGAGAAAAATAAGAAATTTACAATGGAGAAACCCAGCAGTCACCACTTTAACCAGGTGATTGAGGTTAATATAGTCAGTGCTAAGACAGGTCAACATCCTGAACCTGCTGATATTATGACATGGGCACAACATCATTCTATGATATTCTGGTTAAAATACATAACCAAATCTAATCATAATAAAACATCACACAATTGTAAAATGAGAGATAGTCTAAAAAATAATTGACCCGTATTCTTGAAAAGTGTCAATGTCACAAAAGACAAAGATTCACTCTTGCCACTATTATTCAACATAGTTTTGGAAGTCCTCACCACAGCAATCAGAGAAGAAAAAGAAATAAAAGGAATCCAAATTGGAAAAAAAGAAGTAAAACCATCACTGTTTGCAGATGACATGATACTCTGCATAGAAAATCCTAAAGATGCCACCCAAAACTACTAGAGCTAATCAATAAATTTAGCAAAGTTGCAGGATACAATATTAACACACAGAAATCTCTTGCATTCCTATACACTAACATTGAAAGATCAGAAAGAAAAATTAAGGAAACAATCCCATTTACCATTGCAACATAAAGAATAAAATACCTAGGAATAAACGTACCTAAGGAGACAAAAGACCTGTACAAAGAAAACTGTAAGATACTGATGAAAGAAATCAAAGATGACACAAACAGATGGAGAGATATACCATGTTCTTGGATTGGAAGAATCAATATTGTGAAAATGACTGTACTACCCAAAGCAATCTACAGATTCAATGCGATACGTATCAAACTACCAATCACATTTTTCACAGAACTAGAACGAAAAATTTCACAATTTGTATGGAAACACAAAAGACCCCGAATAGCAAAAGCAATCTTGAGAAAGAAAAAAGGAGCTGGAGAAATCAGGCTCCTGGACTTCAGTCTATACTTCAAAGCTACAGTAATCAAGACAGCATGGTACTGGCACAAAAACAGAAATATAGATCAATGGAACAAGATAGAAAGCCCAGAGATAAACCCATGCACCTATGGTCACCTAATCTATGACAAAGGAGGCCAGAATATATAATGGAGCAAAGAAAGCCTCTTCAATAAGTGGTGCTGGGAAAACTGGGCAGCTACTTGTAAAAGAATGAATTTGGGGCTTCCTCGGTGGCGCAGTGGTTAAGAGTCCACCTGCCGATGCAGGGGACATGGGTTCGTGCCCTGGACCAGGAAGATCCCACATGCCGCGGAGCGGCTGGGCCCGTGAGCCATGGCCGCTGAGCCTACACATCTGGAGTCTGTGCTCCACAACAGGAGAGGCCACAACAGTGAGAGGCCCACACACCACAAAAAAAAAAAAAAAAAAAAA
Source organism: Globicephala melas (assembly GCF_963455315.2). Classification (NCBI taxonomy): domain Eukaryota; kingdom Metazoa; phylum Chordata; class Mammalia; order Artiodactyla; family Delphinidae; genus Globicephala; species Globicephala melas. The sequence continues at coordinate 20,726,604 of NC_083335.1, read as the reverse complement.
AGAAGAATGAATTTAGAACACTCCCTAACACCATACACAAAAATAGACTCAAAATGAATTAAAGACCTAAATGTAAGGCTGGATACTATAAAAGTCTTAGAGGAAATATAGAACACTCTTTGACATAAATCTCAGCAAGCTCTTTTTCAACCCACCTCCTAGAATAGTGAGAATAAAAACAAAAATAAACAATGGGACCTAATAAAACTTAAAAGTTTTTGCACAGCAAAGGAAACTATAAACAAGATGAAAAGACAGTCCTCAGAATGGGAGAAAATATTTGCAAATGAAGCAATTGACAAAGGATTAATCTCCAAAATATAGAAACAGCTCATGCAGCTCAATATCAAAACAACAAACAACCCAATCGAAAAATGGGCAGAAGACCTAAAGAGACATTTCTCCAAAGAAGACATACAGATGGCCAACAAACACATGAAAAGGTGCTCAACATCACTAATTATTAGAGAAATGCAAATCAAAACTACAATGAAGTATCACCTCACACCAGGTAGAATGGGCATCATCAGAAAATCTACAAACAATAAATGCTGGAGAGGGTGCGGTGAAAAGGGAACCCTCTTGCACTGCTGGTGGGAATGTAAATTGATACAGCCACTGTGGAGAACAGTATGGAGGTTCCTTAAAAAACTAAAAATAGAACTACCATGTGACCCAGCAATCCCACTGCTGAGCATATACCCAGAGAAAACCATAGTTCAAAAATACACATCGATATTAGCTGCTTACTACAGAGGATTGATAGGGGTCTGAGATATTGTCAAGTCTCATTGGAAAAGATAGTCATAATTGATTAACAATGTCAATTACAGTTAGGTGTGTGAGCGTGTGTGTGTGTGCATGTGTGTGTGATAAAAATTATGTACTTTTCATTCCTGAATTAGAGTTAACCAAGTGTGAAAATAACATCCCTTAAAATATATTAATTATAATTATCACTGGATTATACATTAAGAAGTCTAGCACATTGTGCCTTGCCCTTTGCATGGCACTTAAGTTACGCTCAATAAATATTGAATGGTTGCATGTACTTTGACTCACAAAATATAGTCCAGAGGCACCTTATAATAGGCATTGTAATTCTACATACAAGGGAATATGTATTTAAAATGAGTTCACAAACATAATCAAGGGATATCATTGATGTTTTGATGATTCTATATTATTTTATAAGAATCACAAGATCAAACTGCTCTAAATATCGCTTGGATCCCTAAGGATATGTAGCTTTTCTTCCTGTGGCTTTAGGACAGGAAAGGAAAAAGGATGAGGAAGATGGATTAGAGAAATAAAGGCTTTTCAAGAAATGATATTTTTGAGTTTATTGTAAAAACTTAGCCAGGTCAAATGCCTAAGGAGAGAACTTAATGATAGTAAGTGGAGACTTCAGTAACTGGATTCATATAAAATAATATTAAAGTGGAAATTAAAACAATGTTAAGCGGTATTCTCTTGAAGAAATGATAGAACGATGAGAATCAAACACCCATTGTTCAGAGTGAGTTTTAAATTTCAAGGATGGGATATTTTCCTCTAGGCACTAATAAGCTTGGATAATAATAAAATGGATAAGGTAGAATGTGAGAGAGATTCGTTGATGACTGGCCTCGATGTTTGGTAAAGCTTAAAAGGAACTAGTGGTTTATTGCATGTAGACAGGCAACAAATCATCTTCAAATGTAAGATTTGGGGGAAAGCAATATAGTTAACATTGAGGTTAAGATATGAGACTTCTCAGTTGAAACTCTGCCTCTACCATTTAATAGCTCTGTGACTTCTTATCTTAAATTTCTCACTTGTAAATTGGATATGTAGACATGTTTCAAGAATACATGAGTTAATACATAGAAAGCACTTAGAATAGTGCCTGGAATGCAGCAAAAGATTTATAAATAAAAACAGCACCTCCTCCCCCCTCACACACTATCACCCCACCTATGCTTAGTCTCTGGAATATCTTCTAAAATGTTCATGAATATTGGAGGTTAAGAAAAGTGACAAATGTGATATGAATAAATAAGATGGTCTCTGACTCAGTTATTATTATATCCATTTGACAGCTAAAGAAAAGCTCAGAGATATGTCATTTGCCCACCATCACACAGCTTGAAAATAGCAGAGGTCGGTTCTCAAACTGTATCTGACACCCAAGACTCAAGCTCCACACACTCCATCTGGCTTTCTGTCTCTCTTGTCCTCTCAGTTCACGGGAAGCTGATTATTCTTAAAACCATTCCTTTTCGTGATGTAAACAATAGCGGAAAGTGATATGCAGAGACAAGAGAAGTAAGCTGAAGATGAGTGGAAGTATATTTTCAGATTTTTCCTCTTCCTTTACTGCTTCCTGTTCCCAGCCATCTGATTGCTAACATCCTTGGAGTATCTCCCCTAGTCTCATTGTGACTGTTAGCAGTTGTCCTTTAGTCATGGGTGCCCCCCAGATGTGTCTTCCCTCCCTGAGGCATAGACTTACATTTGGATCTGACACTGAATCCCGCTTACTACTGCAGTCAATATCACAAGTGATGCTGTTGTCTCTTTAGTGGTAATAGCGGCGGCAGCAGAGGCAGCAGCTATAACCAAAGCGTTGTCCAATTGACAATTCTTTTTTCATATGTTCAAATGCCATCTGTTTCAGTATTCAGCCTCCTTTGTCTCTTCATGACGGTATGCTCAACTACAGGAAGGGTATTTTTGAATATACGCACTGGATAAGTAGTATAAAGAGGCCGATAAAACACCCAGCTACATTCAGGTAATCTTCATCATTTAAGGAATACGGGTAAAAAACAGTTTCAGATTTGAGGAAGGAGAGCACATAGGTGGGAATTGCGAACCCTAGATTCCAGTCATGGATCAGTCATATGTACTAGGTACATATGTGATCAAAGTCAATTATTCCCCCCTTTTCCCATAAAATGGCTTCTCCTAATGTAATTAGGGTTCTCCTAATGAAAACCCCAACACCCACCTTAACATCCTAAAAATTTTGTTGTATGGATCCACCAGGTGAATTATAAAGAATTATATACCTGTAAAGTGTGACGTGTGATTGTTGAAAAGGGGTTTATTGCTGGTCTCTAAAAATGTTTTGGCAATAGGAGAACAGTTTGCTTCTTACTACCAGTCTATGGGCTGCTTTTTCTTTTTCCCAAAAACTTATCATGCATATAAAAATTATACCTTGGACTCCTAAGTGGAAGTTGAAGAAGAAACAGGCAACTCGGAGAACCAGAAATAAGATTGATTTTCAATCAGTACTTGCTTTTTCTCCAAAGGCAGCTAATGCTGTATTATTACTATTCAAAAGTCTCCTAGGAGAAAATACAGTTTCTCTGGGAAATTAAAAGGAGACTTGTCAAATGGAGAGGAAAAAAGAAAGATGCAGGTAATTCAAAATGAAGCTAACTGGGCTACCTGAGTAGGCAGAAATGTAAGGTGATAGACAGAGGAACCTTTTTTAAATAGGCAAAATGTGATCTTCGCTGGCCTTCTGTTAGATAAATTATGTTTCTCTGACATATTATGTGCATCGTCCTTTAATAAAACCCTCTGGGGTATACTTGTTTTTTCTAATCTATCATGGAAATCATACATGTTTTTATTATTAACACATATTTTTTCTTAACTGACAACAGGAGTAAAAAAATGCACGTGTATTTAAGGCAAATTTTCTGAATGACTCTGAGAGTAGAGCAGCATTTTCTTTTCAATTTCACCAAAGCACGTCTGCATCACAAAAAAATAAAATGACAAAACATATCGATAGCATTGGCAACAATAACAAAGAGACCAAAAGTCCTGACTTATCAGAGTATGTTCACTTTGCAGTTCAGCTCTTCTCCCATCTTTTGCATCTTTCTTAGGTTGGTTCGCATTAGCACATCCTTATAGGTTATCGTCTAATTCCTTCTGAACATTCTTAATATTCTTAAACTTAAATTCAGTGAGGCAGTCAACCACAAAAGATATTCATTGGTGTGAAAAGACTAGATTCATTAGAATTTCTTATGATAGATGATTTACGTCCACTAAGTATCACAGTTGCTTTAAGTATGAGCTGTCAAAAACAATTAAGCTAGTTTTACTCCACATTTTTCTCATATGGTGAAGATTTTTTACTTAACACCTGCTATCAGTGTATGCAAAAGAATAACATTACAGTTATGATGTGTCTCTGAGTACCTTGAATCACAAGGATATGCTGTAAAATATATTGGAATGTAAGGTTTCAGTCTCATGAAAATAGCTCACACTTTTTAAAAATAATTTTTATTCTTTTATTTAACTCATCCAAAGTTAAACTCTTCTCCAGTAAAATTTTCAGATTGGTTTGGATTTTAGGTGGAAATGTAAAGCCCATGTATAACTGTGAAAACAAAACAAAGCAAAACAGCAAAAGAAAACAAACAGCAACAACAGTGCTGTCTTCCAGCTTCACTAAGCCCTTTCCCACCCCTCTGATTGTCTTGAATAACAGTTTTTTTTAATGTTTATTTCTACCTCTTCCCCTATCAGAAATTTAAATGTTGAAGTTCTCCAGAGTTTTGTCTCCCACCCCGTCATCTTCTATTCTTTTTACTCGTATCCAATTCTGTAACATCAACCACGGCTCAGACAGGGTGCCTCTAAGATCCTTCTCTAATGACCAGACCTCTTTCCTGAGGTCCAGGCTCATTTCAATCAGCCTGCTGGGATGGTTAGCAATTTGATCATAGCAGAAAAAACAAGGGTGGGGAGGCTTTGGGGTTAACCAAGAATGTCTGATTACAAAACAAAAGGCAACTGGAGTGAGAAGAACAAGGCCAAAGGAATTTCTGCAGCTAACAACAGCACAAACTAAGCAGAAACCAAGCACAGGAATCAAATGATGGAAAGGAGGCTCACTGATTCGTCTGAAAAATGTATAGGATTAACACACATGCTCAAATAACTGCAGTCTTTATGCCTATTTCTGGCAATATTATGGGAAGTTTCATTTGCATGGAAAGAATTCTGTATAAATATATATTATTGGACATATATATATATTTATCTATAAATTGTTCTTAGTAAGTTTGAATTTTTATGTTTATCAACTAACAATTGAAATATATATACACCTTTGAAATATGTTTATTTATCTGATATTAGATTTTTCTTAATTTCTCTGTGGCATGAGACATTTTAAAGTAAAAAAACAAACAAATAAAATATGTCATTTACATAATTCAATAGGAAATTTATAAGAATAGTTTTAAAGGAGTATGGCCTTGTACCAGACACAGTTCTAAGTGCTTTATGTGCAGTTATTTATTAATTTTCATAACAATCATATGAGATAGGTACTTTCATTCTCATCCTCATTTTACTGATGAAGATATTAAGACCCCATAGCTACTGAGGAATAGAGGGAGAAATAGAGCTTACATTGTCTGCTGGGAGAGCCTACACCCTTAACCATTATACTAAACTGCTCTTTAATATGCAAATTCTTCCAGAGTATGAAAAAAGAAAGTTTTACAATTCATTTCTATGAAGCTATGAAATATAACAATGACAAACATTTTTTGAGCACTTGCTTTTAGCCAGATACTGAGAATTTACATGTCCTCCTTATCAAAAATGTATGAAATGTCAGTGTCTGGAAAATAGTGGGTGATCAACATGTTTCTGTTGAATGAATGAAGTCAGTATTATTCCAGATTTACAGATGAGAAAACTGAAGTCTATAGAAGTTCAGTCAATGTACCCACAGTCATACAACTCAAAGTGGCGGAACTAAAATGACGCTGATTAGACAACATACAAAATCAATCTGTATTCACTAGAGCAGCTAGAAGGGTCTTTTTGGAATACAGATCTAATGAAAACAATCCTTCCTATAAACCACTGCCAGAAATATAAAGACAAAAACTCTCTTCTTCAAGGTTCTGGGTGATGTGGACCCTGCCTGCTTCTCCAGAGACCTCTTACATCATCCCACTTTACCTTTCCCTTAGATTCACTCTAACCTTCTTTCATTCATTCACGATCACCTTCTTCAACAGCATTTTGCACCTGCTCTTCCTTCTGCCTGGAATTCTCTCATGATATTCCTTTACATATTTAACTGTATTCATTCTGCAGCTCCCAGCTCTAGTATTACTTCCTTCACTGAAGATAATTTCCCTGACCACCCCATTATAGGCCCTCCTGGCACTATTGCAATTGTGTCAGCTGTAATTTGTGTGTGGTGGTAGTGGTATTGTGTGTGATTATTTGACTAACACTTGCCTCTTTTAATAGACAGTAAGCCCAGTCCCCAAATTGCCACTTTTTCCCAAATGATGTTGATGATAATAACTCTTTTTATGGAGTTCAAATAATTTAATAGGTGCTGTGTTATGAATGTGGTTAAGAGCTAAAATGATACAATGGAATTAATCCACACGAAAATATTATAACTATCTGGCTCATAGTAAGCATGTATAAATATTTCTTTAAAAATTAATTTAATCAGATAGTAACTCTCTTAGGAAGGAGTTATTATTTCGCCCATCTGACAGACACTGAAACTGCGCCTTTAGAATTGGAGTAACTTGCCCAGAGTTACACCCTAATAACCATTCTCTTTTAAAAAGTTCAAATATGGAATAATAATGCCCTAATTAAAGTATAAGGAAATAAAATTCAGGAGTATATTAGCATAATTATACGCCAAGTTTATATTTATATAATCTAGAAATGTAAAGTTGGTTTAATATTATAAATGAATTAAAGTTTTCACTGCTATAAAAATTATTTTATATAATATACATAACTAGGACAATAGAGAAAAATATAATTATACCAACAAATAGTAAAAGACATTAAACTTTTTATTAAACAGAATAAGGTGATTTAAAAATTCATCATTCTTTGAAATGACTAATTTATATCTTTCAAACAATAGCCATAGTCCATAAGCCAAATTCCAAGGTCACGTAGATACACGATGTCTTTCATTAATAAAGAGATATATCATTCCTCTAGATTAGAAGGCTCACAGACTAGCCAGGAAATGTTTGAAATTGAGAAATAATAAATGAGGGACTACTATTATATTAATACTCAAAGCTTACTGTAACAATATGATGCTTTCACAAGAATACAGATACATATCAATAGACTAGAATATCATAGAATAGAAAAAATATATAGGAAGAAATACACCAAAACACTAGCAATGGTTACATGTGGTGAGGATTTGTATAATTTAAATCGTTGTCTTTTGTGCTTTTCTTTGTTTTAAATTCTCTGTGAATATTTTGTATTATTTTTAGTGAGGAAAACTTACTTTATCTCAAATAAAAAAATATTTAAGAACAAATCAGAGTCTTGATTTTTATGCTATTCCAGGGTCCCGAGGAAGGCCACATATGCCTGGAGCAGAGTGATGCTGATATTAACAGACTTCTCTGTCTGAATGTGTTACTGGAACCTCAAATTCTCAATAAGTCCAATGCACTTCTTTTTAGCTACTAATAAGCCAGTCAGCCACTTTGCAAACACGTGAAACACATTTTCTCACTTAAACTTTTCAACAATCCTCGGCAATGCTGTGGAGTGAGTGCTCTAATTAGACATGTTATAGATGAAAAACAAACAAAATTTTTAATAAAGTTCAAGGTGGTTAAATAACTTGATGAAGTTTTAAGTGCCAAAATGGGTGCTCAGACTCAATCAGGCTTTCAGTCTGATTCTAGTCTGCTCTCAAAATTGTGCTCCCACCACCTCCGGACCTGTTCCTCTTCGTGTATTCTCTCTCTGGACAACTGATGCCAACATTCAGCCTAACAACCCAGTGAGTTTAAACATAATTTGCCCTCAATTCCTCCACCCCTCTCCATCTGGGCCCCAAATTCAATCAGTTACTGGGTCTTGTTAATTCTACTGAGATTTTCCAAATCCCTATTATGTTTATTCTCTCCATTACTCCCATTACTTCTGCTGCTAAGTGAAATGAACCCTTTCTCTACTCTTGTCTGAACTTCTCCAATAGCTTTCTAGGTGCTTTTGTTCCTCTCCATTTCATTCTCCACACTGAAGCCAGGTACCCCCAAAATATGAATCTTATCTTTTCATTTCCTTGACAAGAACCCTTCAATGAATCCCATTGCCTAGGACGTTTAAACTCCTTAGCCTAGCACATAAGACCCTTTGTGATCTAGGCCTTGCCACTCTCTGTAGCCCCATGAAGCATCGCTCCCCCCATGCACAATATGAACTTCCACCATACCAGTTACTTGCATATCCTTGAATGCACACACCAGATTGTCAGTCCTCCTTGCTTTTTACACACGTAAAGGCATGCACAAGTGTATTTAAAATACACATATTTTAAATATCCTTCCCTGTACTGTCTTCTTGGAAAATGTCTCTTCATTCTTCAAGAGTGAACTCAAATGATACCTTCTCCTTGGAGGTTGCCCTAACTTCTTCAGGCAAAAATAAAACTCTTCCTCTCATGTGTTTACACAATACCTGTCCAGTTTTTCATGCAGAGTATAATGAAAAGAGAGTAGGCTTTGGGATCACAGGAGTTGGCTGTGCATTCAGAGGTTGCTGCTTACTAACTGTAGGACCTTGGACAAATTATATCAACATGGGATGTAATGAGACTCTTCAAAAACAATTTGACTAAAATGTTTGATTCATTAGCTCCTCTGCCTTAATACTAAACATGAAATGATTCTTGACTGAGTAGAAAGAAAATTGTTTGTGTTAGCTTTTTTCAGAAGAGATATTTTAATTTATATTAAGTTTGTGAGATACTCATCATTCCTGAATCCTTTCTACTTAGCCATCCACTTTCTGCCTGTTTTACCTTTTTTAATATAAAGATACTTTTTCTTTTATTTTCCAAGATGCATTCATCCCCCCTTTTATGAATATATCCTTTCAACAAACATTGTGTGTGTGTGTCATTATATACGAGAAACACACAAAAAACTATAGTGATAAGGGCCACAGAGAGAAATAGAAGTACAGTCCTCAGGGTGTCTAGTAGTAGTCTCTACAAAATTTGCATTTGATGTATTCTAATGGAATATCAAGAGGCCAAAAAGGTTGTATTGATGTTAATTTACTCCCATAACTCAGCTTCCCATTCCCCCTTGTGGCTGGTATAAGTTCAAGATACATTAGCTCTCAATAATTCTCATGGAGATTTTTGGAAGGTTACTTAACGTCTCTGTGCCTCATTAAACGAAATCTTTAAAGAATCTACTTATCCCATATTGTAGTCAACAAAGGTTAAGTTATTGAACTCAATGCATGACTTAATAATAATGATGATAGGTAACATTTACTGAGAGATTACTATTATTACCTAATGTTTGGAGATCACTGGCCTAAGTACTGCATAGGGAGATGGAAAAGAAGAGGGGGATTTCATATGCGTTGTGCTGTTGACTGGATCTAACACCTCATTGAGCAGATATGTGTTACGAATGCTGCTATTCTGAGATACATTTGCAGTGTGAGTTAGTTAGAGTTATGGGAAAGGATATGGAGCATCCTCCGTTTTAGAGGCTGATTGGAGCCACTGGAGGGCAGAGGTAGAAAGTGAGAGGAGACTAAGCCTGGCTCTGAGGCTTTGTTTCTGGGTTTGTGCACCTCTGTTGAGACTTCCATGAAGACTAGGTAAAATCATTGTCATAGTGGGCAACATAAGGCCACTGATTTCTTTAGAAAAGTGACTTCCAAATGTTTAGTAACAGAGGTTGGGGAAAGGGTAATTGACATCAATGTCATGACCAGGAGAAAGTTGAAAACCAGTACCATAACTGAATCACTGCATATGTACAGAGTGCAGCAGAGGAAGAAAAGGAATATCCACAGGTTGATGGAGCAGAGGTGGGGCAGACCCATGAGCACATACATGTCTGAAGGAAAAGCAGTGTGTGGAAGCTTCTATGGTATGTAAAGTATCCTGTGAGTGAAATTTTGGATGCATTGGAATGAGTTGTTTCAAAACGTATAGTTAGGGTGAGGTTACTGTTAGATGCGCTGTTTACAGGGTAAACCAAGAACAAAGTAGACAACCCCAGGCTTCTGCCTGGTGCAAAGGCTTCCATCATTTTTAAAAAATATAAATTTATTTATTTATTTTGGGCTGTGTTGGGTCTTCATTGCTGGGCGTGGGCTTTTCTCTAGTTGCAGCGAGCGGGGCTACTGTTTGTTGCAGTGCCCGGGCTTCTCGTTGCAGTGCCTTCTCTTGTTGCGGAGCACGGGCTCTAGGTGCACAGGCTTCAGTAGTTGTGGCTTGCGGGCTCAGTAGTTGTGGCTTGCGGGCTCTAGAGCGCAGGCTCAGTAGTTGTGGGGCACGGGCTTCGTTGCTCCGCGGCATGTGGGATCTTCCTGGACCAGAGCTCGAAACCGTGTCTCCTGCATTGGCAGGTGGATTCTTAACCACTGCGCCACCAGGGAAGTCACAAGGCTTGCATCGTAAATGACTAGTAATGTTTAGGGCTTGGAGAGGATGCCTGACAGCCAATGCTTGTTATTTTAATAAGGACTCACGCTTCCTTCAGTGGTAGGCAGATCTATTAACTTGGAAAGAGTATTCCAATTATGTTCTTTGTAGGAGCTGCTACTGTGAGGGCTTGTAGATCAGGTAGATTAACTACAAAGCAGACAACTTCAGACTTCTTTCTGGAAGTTGGACTTCCCACTTCTGGGTACAGCCTAGGAAGGATGAGTGACAGTAATTGTCCTTGGGAAATGTGAGCATTTGTGTGGGAAAGTTGAATATATTGCTAGGAGGATTTCTATAGCATGTAGCTAGGGGTGAAAGTATTGAATTGGTGGGTGCACAAATAAACATAACTGACTGATGTCTGTATGCATTTTGAGTGGCAGGCTTGAAACCCTACATACCAAGAAAAACTCTTTCTACTTTATACAAATACAACACTTGCAAGTAATCTGAGCTACCCAGAAAAAAGCTAGAAAAGAGTGGCAGAGCAGCTCTTTTCTTTTTTTGTTTTTTTTCTAGTCTTTTTTTTTTTTACATCTTTATTGGAGTATAATTGCTTTACAATGGTGTGTTAGTTTCTGCTTTATAACAAAGTGAATCAGTTATACATATACATATGTTCCCATATCTCTTCCCTCTTGGGTCTCCCTCCCTTCCCCCCTCCCTATCCCACCCCTCTAGGTGGTCACAAAGCACCTAGCTGATCTCCCTGTGCTATGCGGCTGCTTCCCACTAGCTATCTATTTTACGTTTGGTAGTGTATATATGTCCATGCCACTCTCTCGCTTTGTCACAGCTGACCCTTCCCCCTCCCCATATCCTCAAGTCCATTTTCTAGTAGGTCTGTCTTTATTCCTGTCTTATCCCTAGGTTCTTCATGACATTTTTCCCCCTTAAATTCCATATATATGTGTTAGCATACGGTATTTGTCTTTCTCATTCTGACTTACTTCACTCTGTATGACAGACTCTAGGTCCATCCACCTCATTAAAAATAGCTCAATTTTGTTTCTTTTTATGGCCGAGTAATATTCCATTGTATATATGTGCCACATCTTTATCCATTCATCCAATGATGGACACTTAGGTTGTTTCCATCTCCTGGCTATTGTAAATAGAGCTGCAATGAACTCTTTTTGAATTATGGTTTTCTCAGGATATATGCCCAGTAGTAGGATTGCTGGGTCATATGGTAGTTCTATTTGCAGTTTTTAAAGGAACCTCCATACTGTTCTCCATAGTGGCTGTACCAATTCACGTTCCCACCAGCAGTGCAAGAGTGTTCCCTTTTCTCCACACGCTCTCCAGCATTTATCGTTTCTGGATTTTTTGGTGATGGCCATTCTGACTGGTGTGAGATGATATCTCATTGTAGTTTTGATTTGCATTTCTCTAATGATTAATGATGTTGAGCATTCTTTCATGTGTTTGTTGGCAGTCTGTATATCTTCTTTGGAGAAATGTCTATTTAGGTCTTCTGCCCATTTTTGGATTGGGTTGTTTGTTTTTTTGTTATTGAGCTGCATGAGCTGCTTATAAATTTTGGAGATTAATCCTTTGTGAGTTGCTTCATTTGCAAATATTTTCCCCCATTCTGAGGGTTGTCATTTGGTCTTGCTTATGGTTTCCTTTGCTGTGCAAAAGCTGAAGTTTCATTAGGTCCCATTTGTTTATTTTTGTTTTTATTTCCATTTCTCTAGGAGGTGGGTTAAAAAGGATCTTACTGTGATTTATGTCATAGATGTTCTGCCTATGTTTTCCTCTAACAGTTTGATAGTTTGTGGACTTACATTTAGGTCATTAATCCATTTTGAGCTTATTTTTGTGTATGGTGTTAGGGAGTGATCTAATCTCATACTTTTACATGTACCTGTCCAGTTTTCCCAGCACCACTTATTGAAGAGGCTGTCCTTTCTCCACTGTACATTCCTGCCTCCTTTATCAAAGATAAGGTGACCATATGTGCGTGGGTTTATCTCTGGGCTTTCTATCCTGTTCCACTGATCTATCTTTCTGTTTTTGTGCCAGTACCATACTCTCTTGATTACTGTAGCTTTGTAGTATAGTCTGAAGTCAGGGAGCCTGATTCCTCCAGCTCCGTTTTCCTTTCTCGAGATTGCTTTGGCTATTCGGGGTCTTTTGTGTTTCCATACAAATTGTGAAATTTTTTGTTCTAGTTCTGTGAAAAGTGCCAGTGGTAGTTTGATAGGGATTGCATTGAATCTGTAGATTGCTTTGGGTAGTAGAGTCATTATCACAATGTTGATTCTTCCAATCCAAGAACATGGTATGTCTCTCCATCTGTTTCTATCATCTTTAATTGCTTTCATCAGTGTCTTATAATTTTCTGCATACAGGTCTTTTGTCTCCTTAGGTAGGTTTATTCCTAGATATTTTATTCTTTTTGTTGCAATGGTAAATGGGAGTGTTTTCTTGATTTCACTTTCAGGTTTTTCATCATTAGTGTATAGGAATGCCAGAGATTTCTGTGCATTAATTTTGTATCCTGATACTTTACCAAATTCATTAATTAGCTCTAGTAGTATTCAGGAAGCATATTTAGGATTCTCTGTGTATAGTATCATGTCACCTGCAAACAGTGACAACTTACTTCTTCTTTTCCCGTTTGAGAATTGCTACTCTAGCTGTCTTTTGGTTTATATTTACATGGAATAAATTTTTCCATCCCCTTACTTTCAGTCTGTATGTGTCTCTACGTCTGAAGTGGGTCTCTTGTAGACAGCATATATATGAGTCTTGTTTCTGTATCCATTCAGTCAATCTGTGTCTTTTGGTGGGAGCACTTAGTCCATTAACATTTAAGATAATTATCGATATGTATATTCCTATTCCCATTTTCTTAATTGTTTTGGGTTCGTTATTGTATGTCTTTTCCTTCTCTTGTGCTTCTTGCCTAGAGAAGTTCCTTTAGCATTTGTTGTAAAGCTGGTTTGGTGGTGCTGAACTCTCTCAGCTTTTGCTTGTCTGTAAAGGTTTTAATTTCTCCATCAAATCTGAATGAGATCCTTGCTGGGTAGAGTAATCTTGGTTGCAGGTTTTTCTCCTTCATCACTTTAAATATGTCCTGCCAGTCCCTTCTGGCTTGCAGAGTTTCTGCTGAAAGATCAGCTGTTAACCTTATGGGGATTCCCTTGTGTGTTATTTGTTGTTTTTCCCTTGCTGCTTTTAATACGTTTTCTTTGTATTTAATTTTTGACAGTTTGATTAATTTGTGTCTTGGCGTATTTCTCCTTGGATTTATCCTGTATGGGACTCTCTGTGCTTCCTGGACTTGATTAACTATTTCCTTTCCCATATTAGGGAAGTTTTCAACTATAGTCTCTTCAAATATTTTCTCAGTCCCTTTCTTTTTCTCTTCTTCTTCTGGAACCCCTATAATTCGAATGTTGGTGCATTTAATGTTGTCCCAGAGGTCTCTGAGACTGTCCTCAGTTCGTTTCATTCTTTCTTCTTTCTTCTGCAGTAGTTATTTCCACTCTTTTATCTTCTAGGTCACTTATCCTTTCTTCTGCCTCAGATATTCTGCTATTGATCCCATCTAGAGTATTGTTAATTTTATTTATTGTGTTGTTCATCATTGCTTGTTTCATTTTTAGTTCTTCTAAGTCCTTGTTAAATGTTTCTTGCATTTTGTCTATTCTATTTCCACGATTTTGGATCATCTTTACTATCCTTATTCTGAATTCTTTTTCATGTAGACTGCCTATTTCCCCTTCATTTGTTAGGTCTGGTGGGTTTTTATCTTGCTCCTTCATCTGCTGTGTGTCTTTCTGTCTTCTCATTTTGCTTGTCTTACTGTGTTTGGGGTTTCCTTTTTGCAGGCTGCAGGTTTGTAGTTCCCATTGTTTTTGGTGTCTGTCCCCAGTGGCTAAAGTTGGTTTTGTGGGTTGTGTAGGCTTCCTGGTGGAGGGGACTAGTGCCTGTGTTGTGGTGGATGAGGCTGGATCTTGTCTTTCTGGTGGGCAGGTCCACGTCTGGTGGTGTGTTTTGGGGTGTCTGTGGACTTATTATGATTTTAGGCAGCCTCTCTGCTAATGGGTGGTGTTGTGTTCCTATCTTGCTAGTTGTTTGGCATAGAGTGTCCAGCACTGTAGCTTCCTGGTCATTGAGTGAAGCTGGGTGCTGGCGTTGAGATGGAGGTCTCTGGGAGATTTTCTCCATTTGATATTATGTGGAGCTGGGAGGTCTCTTGTGGACCAGTGTCCTGAAGTTGGCTCTCCCACCTCAGAGGCACAGCACTGACTCCTGGCTGCAGCACCAAGAGCCTTTCATCTCCACGGCTCAGAATAAAAGGTAGAAAAAGTAGAAAGAAAGAAAGAAGAAAAGAAAGAAAGAAAGGAGGGAGGGAGTGAGGGAGGAAGGAAGGAAGGAAGGAGGGAGGGAAGGAAGGAAAGAAAGAAAGAAAGAAGATAAAATAAAATAAGATAACATAATATAAAATTACTGAAATAAAAAATAATTATTAAGGAAAAAATGTTTTTTAAAAAAGAAAAAACCAGAAAAAAAAACGGATGTATAGAACCCTAGGACAAATGGTGGAAGCAAAGCTATACAGACAACATCTCACACAGAAGCATACACATACACACTCACAAAAAGAGGAAAAGGGGAAAAAATCATAAATCTTGCTCTCAAAGTCCACCTCCTCAATTTGGGATGATTGGTTGTCTATTCATGTATTCCACAGATGCAGGTACATCAAGTTGATTGTGGAGCTTTAATCCGCTGCTTCTGCGGCTGCTGGGAGAGATTTCCCTTTCTCTTCTTCGTTCGCACAGCTCCCGGGGCTCAGCTTTGGATTTGGCCCCGCCTCTGCGTGTAGGTCGCCGGAGGGCGTCTGTTCTTTGCTCAGACAGGACGGGGTTGAAGGAGCCGCTCATTCGGGGGCTCTGGCTCACTCAGGCCTGGGGGGGGAGGGAGGGGCACGGAGCGCGGGGCGGGCCTGCGGCGGCAGAGGCCGGCGTTACGTTGCACCAGCGTGAGGCGCGCCGTGCGTTCTCCCGGGGAAGTTGTCCCTGGATCCCGAGACCCTGGCAGTGGCGGGCTGCACAGGCTCCCCGGAAGCGGGGTGTGGATAGTGACCTGTGCTCGCACACAGTCTTCTTGGTGGCGGCAGCAGCAGCCTTAGCGTCTCATGCTTGTCTCTGGGGTCCGCGCTTTTAGCCGCGGCTCAGGCCCGTCTCTGGAGCTCCTTGAAGCAGCGCTCTTAATCCCCTCTCCTCGCGCACCAGGAAACAAAGAGGTAAGAAAAAGTCTCTTGCCTCTTCGGCAGGTCCAGACTTTTCCCCGGACTCCCTCCCGGCCAGCCGTGGCGCACTAACCCCCTGCAGGCTGTGTTCGTGCCACCAACCCCAGTCCTCTCCCGGCGCTCCGACCGAAGCCCGAGCCTCAGCTCCCAGCCCCGCCCGCCCCGGCGGGTGAGCAGACAAGCCTCTCGCGCTGGTGAGTGCCGGTCGGCCCTGATCCTCTGTGCGGGGATCTCTCCGCTTTTCCCTCCGCACCCCTGTGGCTGTGCACTCCTCCGCGGCTCCGAAGCTCCCCCCTCCGCCACCCTCAGTCTCCGCCGGCGAAGGGGCTTCGTAGTGTGTAGAAACCTTTCCTCCTTCACGGCTCCCTCCCACTGGTGCAGGTCCCGTCCCTATTCTTTTGTCTCTGTTTTTTCTTTTTTTCTTTTGCCCTACCCAGGTACGTGGGGGGGTTTCTTGCCTTTTGGGAGGTCTGAGGTCTTCTGCCAGTGTTCAGTAAGTGTTCTGTAGGAGTTGTTCCACGTGTAGATGTATTTCTGCTGTATCTGTGGGGAGGAAGTTGATCTCCGCGTCTTACTCTTCTGCCATCTTCCCTTCTTCCGAGCAGCTCTTTTCTTAGACTTTGTCTTTTGACGGGTTTCATGACTCTTTAGAGGCGGATGGGGTCCTACAAAAGTGTAGTTTATTGCCTTATTTTACCCACAGATGACTTGAGGCTTTGGTGAGCACAGCACAGGGGTTAAGAGCACAGACCCAGGGTCCAATGCAAATCCCAACTCCCAGGCTCACAAGCTGTGTGAGCTTGGGAAAGTCCCTTGAATTCCCTGATCCTTACCCTCAGGCAGGTAAAATGGGCTATTGTGCCTGATTCAGTGCCTGACAGGCACAGGTAGTGAGCTTCCTGTCCTTGGAAGCAAGCAAGAAGCCTGGTTCAGGAAGCTTTGAAAGTAACACCTCAGGGGACCATTCTTAAGCTGGAGGGAACTAAGGGACATTGTTTATATATGTATTTCTCCCCCTACCTCCAATATCTATAGAGCTAGGTCCGCAGTCTGAGGAGTTTGATCCTTTAGGCTCAGGTTTGCCAACTGAGTGCTGAACCTGTTTAGGTAGGAAGGAATGATGGGTGGCTCAGAATATTGTGGGCCAGAGTACAAGGCTCAGCACAGGGCATTTACATCTAAGGGGTCAAATCTTTATTAGAAAGTCCTGTGTTAAGGAGGAGCAAAAACATGGGGTTGACAGTACTTTGTCAAAGGGGTAAGACACAGTTATAAATAATTTAGGAGGAGCTAGTGGAGCTGATGAGGTGAGGTAACATCAAGCTCCTCCTGAACTGCCTGAATAAAGGTGACCTGAAGAAGCACAGCCATGCATGCAGCATCCCCTGAGGAGAGACTCAGATCTGGCGAGAGTCAAAGCTTTTCTGAGTTCCTGGAGGCACAAGCATCTGAAATTACAGCATTACAGCACTATCTCTTGGCAAGGCATGAAGACCATGAGTTTGTCTTGCACAAGCATAAGAGAGACCAAATTCTTAACTAAAGTTGCCAATAGATCTTACAGTAAAGGGCTTCATAAGACTGGTGTGATTGTTAAGAGTCTGCCGATTTCAACAGTAGAAGGTGGAAGCATGGAAGATTAGTGGAATAAAGAGGAAACAGGTCTTCCCTGGTGGTGCAGTGGTTGAGAGTCCGCCTGCCGATGCAGGGGATACGGGTTCGTGCCCTGGTCTGGGAGGATCCCACATGCCGCGGAGCGGCTGGGCCCATGGGCCCGCTGAGCCTGCGCGTCCGGAGCCTGCGCGTCCGGAGCCTGTGCTCCGCAACGGGAGAGGCCACAACAGTGAGAGGCCTGCGTACCGCAAAAAAAAAAAAAAAAAAAAAAAAAAAAGAGGAAATAGAATGTGCAAAAGCCCAGAGGCAGGAATGAACAAATTGTGTTGAGGCCGGTTCTAGGCAAAGGAAAAGCATCAAGGAATGAAACACTGAGAGTTTTCATGGATGGTGTAAACCATGAACTAAACTTCCAAAGGCAGGTTTGATTGGGAACACCGAAGTGTATGTGTAGAGGTGCCAGAGATTGACTAAAAAGGAGCTCAAGCAAAGGTCTAGAAGTCAAAATAAATATGACTTCCTCAATGGACAGTAAGAAACCTGAGCTGACTAGAGTGAAAGACGTGGGGCAGAGAGAGTGAGAAGAGAGACCCAATTGCCTGGATAGGATGGGGTCTGATTAGGGTGTATCTTGAAATTTGTGGGTGGGTAATTGAGTCTGACAGGATGGGAAATAGGAGCCATTAACGATTTCAAACAAGGGGGATGTGATGAAAACTGCCTGCATTGGAGAGTGAAGAGTCTCAGGTTAGTGTGGAGTATTAGAGAATTATCATTGATCTAAGATCTAAACATATCCTAAAGGAGATTCTCAAAGCCCTCATGAAATTATTTCCACTGACACACTCAGTAGTGACATACACATATTTATTTTCTTTTGTTTCTTTAATGTGAAGGTTTTAAGTAGTCTTCAGGTTGTAGTTTAGCTTAAAATGTATAAGGCCATAGTTGAAATCATTTATGTGCATTTCTGTAACACTGAAAATAATGAGTTAGGCATAGTAGAAAAGTTAGAGGTTAGAGGTTTACTTAAAACCGTGTAGTACTACTTGCCATGGCAATTCATCTCTGTCATCAAGCCTGAGGAGCTAAGTTCATAGTTACCAAAATTGGCAGAAATTTAGGCAGATAATATGTATGACTAAATATAATACAATTATAATAAAAGTGAAGTTGCTCTTAGTACATACTTCACTGCCCCAGCCTCTATGGAGTCATTCTACCTCCAAACATCACTTCCCCGTTAAAACACCAAGAAAATTATCAGCTCCTTGTATCCCAGGGACTGAAGACTGACTTCCCACTCTCTAGAAAGTTATGCTACGAATGCAGAAATGTACATGGTGAGGCAGGAAAGAGACACAGGCCCTCTGAGCCCAGTCTGCGGAATCCAGGCTTTTCATTAGTGAGCAACGGACTTCATGAAATGTCCTCAGATGAGCCTGAAGAAGACCATGTGTATTTCAGTGTATAAGGTTCATTCCAACATCTACCTTAATAACCAAGCCAACTTTTTTTCTTTCCCACTTATAATTTTAAGTAGGAAACACTCAAAACGCTGTTGGCAAGGCTTCCCTGGTGGCGCAGTGGTTGAGAGTCCACCTGCCGATGCAGGGGACACGGGTTCGTGCCCCAGTCTGGGAAGATCCCACATGCCGCGGAGCGGCTGGGCCCGTGAGCCATGGCTGCTGAGCCTGCGCGTCCGGAGCCTGTGCTCCACAACAGGAGAGGCCACAACAGTGAGAGGCCCGTGTACTGCAAAAAAAAAAAAAAAACGCTGTTGGCGGTCCCCCAAACCATCCTCAGGCACGATGATTCCATCACTAGAACGACTCATAGAACTCAGAAGCTGTTACGCTCACAGCTATGGTTATTGCAGTGAAAAGACACAGATCAAATTAGCAAAGGGAAAATGTGTCAGCGGCAGAGTCCGGGAGAAACCGAGCACAGGCTTTCAACTGTCACTGGAATAACACTGAATTTCAGCAGTATGATGTTGCCTATGTAGTATATTATATTTTCCACATAGTTCTGCACAGGATGAGATACAAAATTAGAGAAAGAAGTTGTGGGGTATGAGAAGGAAGGCACAGCAATTTCCCGGCTGTTCTGCATTCATGTGTTGACTCTGCTGCCCCCTCAGTTTGAGCCCTCTCCCCTTTATTCGACCTAGTTCCACTCTCTGTCTTAAGTTTTCTTCCAATGTCGTCACTGTAGCTCAGTGGTTCCTACTTCCAATCTTCTACAGAATTTTAATACTAATCTTAATCCTGTCTGATATGTTGCCATTAGTTGTTCTCATATCCATTTTTCATCCTTTCCCTAGTGGTTGATGTCTTTTTCTTTTTAGAATAATAATAATATAATTGATGCTTAAATGATACATACTATATGCCAAGTATCATTCTAAGTATTTTACATATAATCACTTACTTAATCCTCACAACAACCTCATGAAGTACCGTTTCCTATTGCTGCTGTAACAAATTACCACAAAATTAAAAAACTGCAAAAGGAAAGACAAATTTACTAGCTTACAGTTCTGGAGGTCAGAAGTCTGAAATGGGTCTCCCTGGGCTTAAATCGAGTTGTTGACAAGGCTACATTCCTTTCTAGAGGCTCTAGGGGGAAATTCACCTCCTTGTCTTTTCTAGTTTCTAGAGATTGAAACCTAGCAGGACCTTATGGGGCTCCTGGGCATAAAAGCCTTTCTGTATCCCCTTCTCTGAGTTCCAAAGGGCAGTTTCAAACAGTTGCTAATCAGGGAAGGGAGGGAAGGGAGGGGATGCAGGGATAAAGGAGGAGCAGTCAAGAAACAACAGTGCAGCCTTGAGGCAGGGTCCTGGTTCCCCTTCAAGGGATACACATAACAATATCTTTGAGCTCTTCTGCAGAACAAAACCCCCCACCAAATGGAAGACATTAACTACTTGATGAAGCACTCTTCATTCCAGAGAAGTTCACAGTTTTTGCCCATCATCACCTGATGCCAGATGATCTCTGGATTGAAGGAATGCGGTCCCTGTAATCACCCTTACCCTTATCAGCAACCCTGCCTCTTGATTATAAGTCTCCTCACAACCCTCCCAACAGCCCCCTGTCTCCCCCACACACCTGGTTTGGGACACACAGTTTTGAGGGCATTAGCCTGCTGTGGCCCCCTTTGCCTGGCAAAGCAATAAAGCTATTCTTTTCTACTTCACCCAAAACTCGGTCTCTGAGATTTAATTCAGTATCAGGGTACAGAGGCTGGATTGGGCTTCAAGATCACACACATTCCTTGGCTTGTGGGCCTCTTCCTTCATCTTCAAAGCCAGCAATGGTGGTTGCTGTACACCTAAGCTAACACAACATTGTAAATCAACTATACTACAATCAAGAAAAAAAAAGCCAGCAAATGGTGGACCAAGTCCTTCTCATGATGCCCTCTCTGGTTCTGTGAGCAAAGCTGGGAAAGAGTGTCCATTTTTAAGGACCTAAGGGAGTCTGATCAAGATGGCAGAGTAGGAAGCCCCTGAGAACGATCTGAAGAATAACAGAACAGATATTCTACAACCAAGGATACAAAGAAAATGCTGTATAGAGACAGGTAGGAGGGGCAGAGATGCAGTCTAGTCAGAACCCACACCCCTAATGAGGCAACAACACCAGAGGTGGCCCTGAGGAGTGAGGATTCCGAGTGCCAAGTTGCATTCCCCATCTCAGTGGACCTGTACCTGGAAGTTGAGCCCCCATAACATCTGAATTTGAAAAACAGTGGGGCTTACTTCTGGAAGAGCCCAAGGGCTGTGGGACCCCAAGAGTGCTCTGGGAGGGCTTGCACACAAACTCATTTGCTCCCAGTCTCAATGCAGATGCCACAGCTTGAAAAGCACCTGGGTCATATGAGAAGGAGTGTCACTGACTACTTTTAGCATATGTGCTGGAAGGGCAGGGATCTGTTGGAACTTCTTCCAGGGATGGAAGCACTGGTGTGCTTTCTTTGGTTTGTTTTGGTTTTTTTGTTGTTTCTCTCTCCTTCCACCTAGCTGGCCTTGCACTGGCAAGTGGCATTTCTGTCACTCTCCATCAGCCTACCTAACACCATGTGCCTGGCCCTGCCGTTCACCTGAGAATCCGCCTTGCCCAACCTGCTCACCCCAGCCAGCCCCTCCAAGGTGGCTCCTGTCACACTCCACCTGGAGGGAGACCTTGGCCTGAACTAGCACTTCATAACAGTTGAAACTGGGCCTCACAGCCAGTCATGTGGGGACCAGCCTTGCGCACCAGCACACCCACAGTAGCCATGGCCAAAAAAGTCACCCAAAGCAATCTACAGGTTCAAGGCAAGGCCTATCAAAATACCAATGGCATTTTTCACAGAAGGAGAAAAAATATTTTTAAAATTTGTATGGAAATGCAACATACCCTGAATAGCCAAAACAATCTTGAGAAAAAAGAACAGATCTCAAAGAATCACGCTCCTTGATTTCAGTCTATACTACAGAGCTACAGTGATCAAAACAGTATGGTACTGGCACAAAAACAGATACATAGACCAATGGAACACAACAGAGAACCCAGAAATGAACCCACAATTATATGCTCAATTAATTTATGACAATAAGTGGTGTTGGGAAAACTGGACAGCCACATGCAAAAGAATGAAACTGGACCACTTTCTCACACCATATAAAAAAATAAACTCAAAATTGATTAAAGACTTGAATATAAGACCTGAAACCATAAAACCCATAGAAGAAAACTCTTTGACATTGGCCTTAGCAATATTTTTTTGGATCTGTCTCCTCCAGTAAGGGCAAAAAAAGCAAAAATAAACAAATGAGGCTACATCATTCTAAAAAGTTTCTGCACAGCGAAGGAAACCATCAAAAAAATGAAAAAGCAACCTATTGAATGGGATAAGATACTTGCAAATGATATGTGCAATAACGGGTTGATAAGTAGATAATACTTAAGAAGAAGGCCTGCAGAGCCAGACTGTGTTTGTCTGGCACAAATACAGTTTGTTCACTGTATTTGTCACATAGCAATTGCTCATTGTGTATTTGCATAATTGTTTGCAGTCTGAAGATGGCAGAGTAATGAGTTGGAGGTGGGAGTATAGTGAGGGAACCATAACCCTGCCCACCTACTCTCATTCTTCTCCTGTTCCTGATTCTCCGTGTCACAACTAAGAGTTAGTTTAGTTTTCCAATAGATGCATGTATTTCCATGTACTTTACCATTACAGCTTAATGCGGATTCCATTCTAGCATGACATCAAGGATTTGGGTAAACTCAGATTGGTTCTGGTGGAACATTTCCCATTGCAAGCAAGCATTTCCAATTGTCGAGACAGGAACAAAAGGCCTGTGTCCATTTAGGGGATTCAGAATAGGTTGCCAACTGCACAAAGATATAAGAGGCCCTAGAGAAAAAACAGGACATGGGCTCTGGATCTGAGTTTCCTCAAGCCCTCAGATAAGATTCTTAGCTTTCTCGGCCTTTAACACTACCCTAATACCCCTGTTAGAATACTGAAGCAGAGAACAGAAGTCTAGAAAGCCCTTGCCTGTTGCAGTAGGTTTTAAAACTATGTATTATTCTTCACATGTATCTCTCTATTTAATATTCTTCAGGGTCCTTTAATCAGCCAGGATATAAGCTCCTGGGTGTCTTCTGCATAAAAGCTGCAATTAGAATATTTATGTATTTTTAGGGCAATAAGGGAATAACTGAACATCCACATCTAGAAAACACAATATTTACATAATGAAGGCCTGTCTTTCTCTAAGTCCCTAGACAGCCTTCTTTGTGACTTGACAGTTGCATTCCCTGGAGGTCAGTCATCATTATAAATTTAAAGTGACTTTTACAAGAACTCAATTAAGAGCAAACTAAGAAGAAGTTAGTGCACATGTAATTCATGTATCTACTTGGTTACACAAGTGGCATGACAATGACTACTAGTGTGTAGCTTCAGAGGATACAGTTCTACATAGTTGTTAGCAGTTCCTGTAGTTGGAAAAAATGTAGATAGAAATTAATCATAAACTCTTTATCCAGAGAAAGCATCTGGACTTCCTTTGCCATCTTTATTATAGGGCTTAAGGTGTGTAAGACCTCAAATCCAAAAATATGTTTTAATGACCTAATTGAGTACCTATGTATGGATATAGGAAATAAACCTATTTGGCACTGAGAACTGATAGAAGAAGTATAGTAACTGTAGCTAGCATATTTGCTATAAAATATCTGTGTATGAAGAAATACACTTTCTTTTTTTATTGAAGTAGAGTTGATTTACCTTATTGTGTTTGTTTCAGGCATACAGCAAAGTGATTCAGAATATATATATTATTTTTTTATTCTTTTCCATTATAGTTTATAACAAGATACTGAATATAGTTCCCTGTGCTATACAGCAAATCCTTGTTTATCTATTTTATATATGATAGTGTGCATCTGTTAATCCCATACTCCCAAGTTATCCCTTTCCCCCGCCTTCCCCTTTGGTAACCATAAGTTTGTTTTCTATGTCTGTGAGTTTGTTTCTGTTTTGTAAATAAGTTCACTTGTACTATTTTTTAGATTCTACATATAAGTGCTATCATATAATATCTGTTTTTCTCTGTCTGACTTACTTCACTTAGTATAATCATCTCTAGGTCCATCCATATTGCTGCAAATGGCATTATTTCAATTGCAATGAGGTATCACCTCCCACCAGTTAGAATAGCCATCATCAAAAAAGTCTACAAATAATAAGTGCTGGAGACAGTATGGAGAAAAGGGAACCCTCTTACACCACTGGTGGGAAGGTAAATTGGTGCAACCACTGTGGAAAACAGTATGGAGGTTCCTTAAAAAACTAAAAATAGAGTTACCATATGATTCTGCAATCCCACTCCTGGGCATATATCCAGAAAAGACGAAAGTTCTAGTTCAAAAAGATATATGCACCCCAATATTCACAGCGGCACTATTTACAATAGCCAAGAAAAGGGAACAACCTAAGTGTCCATCAACAGATGAATGGATAAGAAGATGTGATGTGTATATATATATACACACACACACACACAAGGGAATACTACTCAGCGATAAATATACTTTCATAGTCAGTATCTATGAAACAAATCTGTTTTTCTTGTTGGTTCCCATTATAAAATCAGAGAAGTAGCCTATGGGGAAAAGAACCTATGAGTAAATGATTTTTGTGTGTGTGCGTTTTGTTTTTGGATTTTTTTTAAACGATGAAAAAGGCATGTTTTCCACCTAGCCCTTCCTTCACTTTTTCTTTGCAGTGTTTTCAGAATGGGCAAGACTGCACTAAAAATTTTCCTTCACCTCTTTTCATCCCTCTAACACTTCTACAAAAAATGGAGGAAAATTCGAAGCAGTCAGTGTTGATACTTTTATTAGCCAAGATACAAGAGGAGACTGAAATAATTGTCTAAAGTCAAGTATGTGGACTTTAGTTAAGCATTGTTTTACTTCATTTAAAGAAAAAAAAATAACACTTCTCTGCTAGATAATCTACTACCTCCTATACCTAAGAATTGCTTTTTAAAAAATTAAAACAGATGATTTATTAATATGTGCCTCAGTATAAAATATTTTCATCTAATTAACTGTATGAAATAAAGCAAAATGTGTGGAGGAAAGCTGATATACAAATTTTCCATCTGAACATTAAAGCAGGAATTATCAAGAGGTTTCCCTAATATTAATGGCTTGCTGCTCCTGCTTTTTATCTTGGTGATGGAATAAATTGTAACTGGAGAAATTAGATAAAAGAGCCACATTCTCTGAAAAGTTAACCCATGAATGAGGGGTTGTGACATCAGAAGGCCCGCTGCCCAGCACTTTGCCTCCCACAGTCCGTGGAAGAGACACGCGGTGCCTGAATGTGCATCCTGCATATCGTTGTAAGTCAGTTGTTCCATAACCATTTCCTCAGATTTTAATGTTGGTCGAGAATGAAAATCCTTCTCATTTTTTTTTCCTACTAGAGTCATGAAGTATGGGAAGTCACAGTTGTATGCAGTATAAGTTAATTACTATAGTAATCATTGCATTTGAGTCTAAACTCTTCAATTTAGAGAAGGTTTTTAGCCCCTAGTCTTAACAGCTTTTAGAGGCATGGAGAAATAGAGAAGTCAGGACTCCTGACGTTCTTTTTAACATACAGTGCAGTTGTCTTTAAAATTTACCTTTATGTTATCTGGAAGGGCTAGTACAGCATGCCATGGAGAACTAGTTGGCTCCCTCTGCAACTA